>NC_141083.1:18047416-18049916 GCF_041138505.1 Cibotium barometz
ATTTTTAATTAATATTAAATTTTAACACGTGGGGATACATGATGAGGTGTGTTCACTCTTAAATAAGTGTATCTTATATACAATGTCTTTTGTCTTCTCTTTTGCTGCATACATATGTATGTGATTGTGTGTGCACATACACACGTATGTGTGATTGTGTAATGTCTTCACGCGTGCATGTGTTGTGCAAGTGTCTTGATTGTGTGTATGTGTGCATGAACATACATGTGTGTGCGTCGACATACATATAAACCTATTTATATAGACATGCTTACATACCTATAAATCTATTTATATAGACATGCTTACATACCTATAAATACACATACATACATAATATTTATAAGTGTGTGTATCTATAAGTATGTAAGCATGTATACAAAGATTTCATTGAAAGATGTGACATGAGATCTTCTTAGATTCAAATTCAAAATTGCATTGATTGCATTGGAAGATGTGAGATTAGGCTCCTCCTCATGCTTGTAGGAGGAGTGGTTATTTTGAATTAGCCCCACCTCCTTTGCCTAGGTGGAGGGAGGTGGGGTTGTGGTTAATCTTGTACTAGTATTGCACCCGCGCATTGCTACGGCCGACCAAGGTTCCAGAAAAGAACTATTCTCTCTCCACAACCATCTCTCTCTCTCTCTCACACTCTCTCTCACACACACACACACATGCACGTGCACATGACCCTCTCCCTCTCTCTGTCACGTACACACACTCTCAAATGTTGAAACTCTCTCTCTCTCTCTCTCTCTCTCTCTCTCACACATGCACACACACACACACATGCACACACTCCCTCTCTCTTCTTACACTCTCCCACACATAGAAGCGCTCTCTCTCTCTCTTTCAATCTCTCTCTCTCACACACTTACTCTCTCTCTCTCTCTCTCTCTCTCTCTCTCTCTCTCTCTCGCACACATACACATATGTAAATATATAGTATATACAATATTATATTTTAGATACATAAACCTATACATAGACACATATACTTATACATATATACATGTATTTAAAAATATAAATACAAACATCGACATAATTTAATTAATTTTGATTAAATTTTAATGTGCGGAGATGGGTGATAAGTTGTGGTCACTTTTAAATATATAGATAGATATATCATACACACATTTAAGCACACACACACACACACAAACATATATATATATATATATACATATACATACATGCATACATATGTATGTATGTATATATAAATGTAAATAAAAACACACACACATGTATACACATATATATATATGTTTTCTATTTAATTTATATTTTATTAAAAGCTACTTTTTATTCTCTATCTCTCACTCTCTTTTCACCCTCCCTCATTACATCTATCTATCTCTCTCTCTCTCTCTCTCCAGGTCTGCCCCATCTCACTCTCTCTCAAGCACATTCTACACATAGATGTAGATGTAGGCACATGCATGCATATACTCTCTCTCTCTCTCTCTCTCACACAACACACACACACACACACACACACACCGCACATACACTAATCTAAATGCACACTCTCTCCTCCACACAAACTATCTCCTATGTAGAAATTATCTGTCTCTCTCTCTCTCTCTCTCACACACACACACACACACACATGTACACACCGCACATACACTAATGAAAACACACACTATCTCCTCCCACACAAACTATCTCCTACATAGAAATTCTCAGCCTCTCTCTCTCTCTCTCTCTCTCTCTCTCTCATGCACACACACTCTCTCACATAGAAACTCTCTCTCTCTCTCTCTCTCTCTCTCACACACACACAAATAGATTTACACACATATATATGATTTTAATTAATTAAATTTTAGATTAAATTTTAATGGTAGGGATGGTGGTGAGGTGTGCTCACTCTCAAAAAATGCATCTTACATGTAATCTCTCTCTCTCTCTCTCTCTCTCTCTCTCTCTCTCTCTCTCACACACACACACACACATGCACATGCACACCCTCTTTCTCTCACATACACATGCACACAATCTCAAATGTCGAAACTCTCTCTCTTACACACACACACACACACATGTACACACATGCACATGTACTAATGCAAACACACACTCTTTCCGCCTACACACTCACACATAGACTTCCATGTCTCTGTCTCTCTGTGTGTTTCTCTCTCTCTCTCTCTCTCTCTCTCTCTCTCTCTCCCCTCCACTCACACACACACACACATGCATGTACACACATGCACATGTACTAATGCAAACACACACTCTTTCCCCCTACACACTCTCACACACATAAACTAATGAAAACACACACTATCTCCTCCCACACAAACTATTTCCCACATAGAAATTCTCAGGCTCTCTCTCTCTCTCATGCACACACACACTCTCTCTCACATAGAAACTCTCTCTCTCTCTCTCTCTCTCTCTCTCACACACACACACACACACACACACACTTAAATAGATTTACACACATATATATAATTTTAATTAATTAAATTTTAATGGTAGGGAT
>NC_141083.1:18072416-18142416 GCF_041138505.1 Cibotium barometz
ACACACATACACACATATACATATATGTTTTCTATTTAATTTATATTTTATTAAAAGATACTTTTTATTCTCTCTTTCTCTCTTTTCACCCTCCCTCATTACATCTCTCTCTCTCTCTCTCTAGGTCTGTCCCATCTCACTCTCTCTCAAGCACATTCTACACATAGATGCAGATGTACACACATGCATGCATATACTCTCTCTCTCTCTCTCTCTCTCTCTCACACACACACACACACACACACACACACACACATATACACACCGCACATACACTAATCTAAACGCACACTCTTCCTCCCACACAAACTATCTCTTCCGTAGAAATTATCTGTCGTCTCTCTCTCTCTCTCTCTCACACACACACACACATGTACACACCGCACATACACTAATGAAAACACACACTATCTTCTCCCACACAAACTATCTCTTACATAGAAATTCTCAGCCTCTCTCTCTCTCTCTCTCACACACACACACACACACTCTCTCTCTCTCTCTCTTCACGCACACTCTCTCACATAGAAACTCTCATGCACACACACACACACACACTCTCTCTCTTCACGCACTCTCTCTCACATAGAAACTCTCTCTCTCTCTCTCACACACACACACACACACATTTAAATAGATTTACACATATATATAATTTTAATTAATTAAATTTTAGATTAAATTTTAATAGTAGGGATGAGTGGTGAGGTGTACTCACTCTCAAATAAATGCATCTTTCATGTAATCTCTCTCTCTCTCTCTCTCTCTCTCTCTCACACACACACACACACATGTACACTATTTATATGTACATGCTTACATACCTATAGATACACATACATACATAATATATATAAGTGTGTGTATCTATAGGTATGTAAGCATGTATACAAATATTTCATTGAAAGATGTGAGATGAGATCTTCTTAGATTCAAATTCAAAATTGCTTTGGAAGATGTGAGATTTGGCTCCTCCTCACGCTTGAAGGAAGAGTGGCCATTTTGAAATAGGCCCCCACTCTCCCTTAATCCTTTATAGATAGATAGATAGATAGATAGATAGATAGATATATAATATATATATATATATATATATATATATAGCTGGATAGATTTTTTCATCTCACTTTTCAAACATGTATTTGAAACTTGAGGTGCTCTACGGGCTTACCAATGAAATTCCCGTGTATATATATATATATAGCTGGATAGATTTTTTCATCTCACTTTTCAAACATGTATTTGAAACTTGAGGTGCTCTACGGGCTTACCAATGAAATTCCTATTTAAAAAGATTTAATTCACAGGGGATGTTAGTCACCCAGCCTTTACTTACGCCATTTCAAAGGATAGCTATTAGCAATGATTCCAGAAGCCAGTTAAGTAGAAGAGAGGGACAAAGCAGATTAGGACAGAAAGAGTAAGAATTAATACAGAGAAGCTAGTTATGACTCAACATCATGAACATCTGCAAAAACTCGGTTTCAGTCTCTGCGAAACAGCAGCTGTGCCTTGTGCCTGTCAAGGGGACGGCCCCGTTTTTTGCAGAGGGAGCCTAAGCTTGCCCGGAAGGGTTCTCCTGGGGGATGTGACATCGCCACAACTGTTGTTCTTTACCGAGCAGCATGTGAAGTTTGCAGATCTTGCGGAGAGAACGTCGTGTGGCTCTTGCTGAAACCCCTCTGCCGCCTTCCACCCGAGAAAGGCCTTTTGAGGTTTGCTGGCCTTGAACCCACATTCCACACGCTGCTGCTCCACCAGGAACAGATTCTCCTTGTCCGCTCCCTTCCCCGCAATAGAACGAGAGCTCTTCTTCTCCACTGTGTTTCCCTGAGCTCTTCTGTAAGGCGTGCGTGGTTTGCCCGGGCTCGCTTTCAGAGAACGTTGAGCTGCCTTGCAGAAAATGGTAATGTCACCAGCACTGTTGCTTTCACCTTTGCGTCGTGCATTCTCTGTGTCCATGTCCGCCACCTGATCATATGTCTTCTCTCTGCAGGCCTTTTCCTTCATGACTTTGTCTTCCATGGGAAGCACTGACTGTGCAGCATTATCTTGCAGAACATCCATGGAGCTTAAGGAAAGAGAAGCATCTTCCTGCAAGAAGTAAGGAAATATAACTCGTAGAGCTTAAGGGAAAGCGAAGCATCTTATTCTAAGAACTAGGGGAAATAACTCATTCAGATTGTATAACACATTGAACGAACGATATGTTTTTAACCAACGAGGTTGAGGATGGATCTAGGTAGGGTGACCATGTCGTATTTGAATGGCGGCCTGTGTATCATACCCAGAGGCCTTTTCGGCTTGCAGCAACGGAGAGCATATAGAGCATATAGTGCAAAAGATGAGCAAATAGTAGACTAACGTACCAGTGGAAAAAAGAAAAATATCACTAATGCTACGATTTGATTGGATAGTGGCTTTTGCACTACATAAGTTTGCCCGGTTTCAGCAATGCTAGTGAAGTAGGGAAGATGACTCACCAATAAAAAATCAGCATTCAATGCTAAAGAAACTTGGGACAGTACTGTTATAAACTTGTTAAGTCTCACACGGGACACTACTGTGCACCTGTTGGCAAGCTTGAAATTTGCATCCCTGCCTTGGACTTCAAAATTTTAAAAATTGAAGGCCTGCAAGGTACATTGGCCTTCATTTGAAACCCATTACTCATAAAAGTTCACTGGGGTAGTCTTCTTTAGAACTAAAGTTTACAGGTAGACTTCTTGTGAAGCTTTGGAGGGAAATGAGCCCGTTGAAAGCTGCGAATTTCAGCACTACCTATTGAAAGCTGCAAATTTCAGCACTACCTGCTGGGACTCAAATTGACGACTCCTTGCCTCAGGCTTCTTGTGAAGCTTTGGAGGGAAATGATGCCTGTTGGAAGCTGCAAATTTCAACACTGCCTGCTGGGACTCAAATTCACGACTCCTTGCCTCAGGCCCAAGCACTTTTTTTGTGTGCTAAAGCCTAAGCCTTCATTTTAAAGTATTATTTTTATTTTGTCTTGCTTTCAGGTCCTGCTGGCCATTAAATGTGTGCCAGCATGTTGGAGTCCATGCGGGGCGGATACGACAAACTCAACCTGCGTAGATCTATCCAACGCTTGAAAAAAACAGCATTCTAGTGTATTTCTACCGGCCAGAATTAAAAAAGTTGCATGAGATTTTAAGTAACCCTTATTTTTAGGAATGATTTTTCATACATTTTAGTTATAAAACCGGCATACATATTTGTAGGAATGATTTAAGGAGTGCCTTCCTCTTCTCCCGGTGATTGGTGGTGCCATCGGGAGAGTGATGGGAGTCTCCTCCCATCGTTGCCTCAACCCTCGCTAGGGTAGCTGGGATTCCATCCCTTTGCATCTGTGGCCTCGCTGGAGTTTGTACTAGCATTTTCCCGTTGGTGATGTGCCCTCTCCCATCCTAGAGCGGGCCCCTCCTGCCCCACCAGTATAGCGGCCAATCCCTCGTTGAGATCCCCCCCAACCCCCAGTGTTCTGAGAGGCCGGCCGGCCTCTCTAGCACTTGGCGGCCCCTCCCCACAACATTTCTCTCCGGTGGATCTCTCACAGCAGCACCCCTCCCTGGTCTCTCCGCCCTCCCTCGCTGCCTCCCCCACCTCCTCCACCTCCTCCTCCCCTAGCCTTGACACTAACTATACCCGCCGCAGTTCACTCCGCCCTGCCTTTATCATTCGAGCCCTCCCTCCCTCCTCCATCTGCCTCTTCAGAGCACTCTCGTCGCCCCCCAACAGCCCATGACCCGGAGCGGAGGTAGCCCTCTACGTGAGATAACGGTGCGATGATCTTCTCTTTTCCCTTCAGTGCAACCCCGAGGACAGAGTGGGATCCTGAGTTGGTGGCAGCTGCCATCCAGGGTCAGGCAGTCGAGCTCTCCCACCATCTCGATGATCTTCGCATCACCGACATTCTCTCCCATTTTTGGCCTGTGGCTAGGATTGACCTTGGAGGTTCAGCCCATCGAGGCCAGGGCGAGGAGATGGTAGTCTCCAGTTTGGAGGTGCTGCTCTTTGTGTTTATGCATACTTCTGCTGCACTACCTCTTCCCCCGTACCTCCACTGTGATCGATGGAGTCTGGAGTATGCATATGCACGTGCTCGTACAGAGTGGCGTCACATGGAGGACAAGATTAGTGCCCACTTGGCGCGCCTTCGAACCCGTTCGGATTGTGATTATGTCCTATCTAAACCCTCGCCAAAGACTCTTTGAGTGGAGGGCAGTTTCGCTGTCGCATCACACAGATTGATTTGCGGATTGTTTCATGGAACATTCAGGGTTTAGGGGCCTCAGTGCTTTCATAGATGAGGCGTCCTATGAGGCGAGCTTTAGAGGACCATGGTGGGGGGACCCATAGACATTCTTTTTCTCCAAGAGTATCATCTCTTAGAGGGGCGCACCCACAGATGCGGGAAGATTCTTTTTGGTCCCCATCCTTCGGCCCCCCTGGGATGCAGGGAGGGGTGTGTATATCTGTCAGTGAGTAGTTGTTGTCGTTAGTGACTGGTTTAGGAGTCATTGTTTCGGGGCATGCATAGTGGATTACCATTACTATTGGAGAGGATAGCGTTGGCTTCCTCAACATTTATGCTCCGAATGTTGTTGCAAGTAGAGCCCTCTTTTGGAGCTCAATCTGGCAAGCCTTCCCTCATGTTGACTTTTGGTGCTTGGGCGGTGACTTTAACATGATAGAGGTAGTAGAGGACAGACTTGGAGGTGGCATGGCCACAGTTTCAGGAGTAGAGTATTCAGCTTGGAGATGATTCTTGTAGTCTAAGTCAGGGACAGGACCCTGGGCATCTTCCAGAGTTTGGGCATAGCCTTGGGAGCCATTGCTTCTCGAGATCGAATAGGAGTAGCACCAGCCCCAACCTCTCTAGACGAGATAGGTTTTATGTTGATGAGTGGGCTTGCAGTCGAGGGGGTACGATTGGTATTTTGGTAGGTACTTCATTTTTTGATCACGCCCCGGTTATTTTATCCTTATAGGACCTGTGGAGACACGATAAGCTCGGAGAGTTCACCTCAAAATATGTAAGTATAGCACGTGAGCTTAAATGAAGGGGTTTTTAAAATCAAAATTTGAAGGCAAATTTATAGAAATGGTTTTTTAAATTGATTTTGAAAAAACCCCACAAGTCCATAAAGAAAAAGGGGTCATTTTATTCATAAAAAATTCACAGGTAAGGGGTTTTCTAAATACCCTTTGAACGCACATGATACATAGGGTTTCTTAGTAGTGTACCCTCTCAGACGACATGCATGTGAGCTCGAGGGTTCCGGATAGCCTCATTCAGGACCTCGAGATATGCAACAAGATAGAGCAGATATGGGCGGGATTGGATTTTCTTTCAGGCTCTCTTGTGTACACATTGGATGAGGGCTTAGGGGAGAGGAGCAGTTTCTTGCAGGAGGTAGTCGACAGCCGATTAGAGGGTTTCCGAGAGTAGGAGAGAAGTTTGAGGAGTAGTCATGCCTCTTTAGAGTGGCTTCAGGAGAGGTCCCCGGATAGCCAGTGGATCGAGAGTCAGCTCGCCGCTGCTTGCACGGAGATTAGATCCATAGAGGAGAGGAGGGTGGAGTACAGGTATCATTCCAGGATCTCTTTCTGGACTCAAGTAGGCGACAGAGTCGCAAGGGATTTCTTTGAGATAGCCGGCCCTCATAGGAGGAGAGACAGTATTTGCAGGTTGCGTGGCCAGGATGGAGCTATTGTTTCAGATCCCCCTCCCCCCTCCCCCCTCCCCCCTCTTCCCCCCCCCCTCCCCCCAGGTGAGCCATTGCCATGGACTTTTTTCGATCCCAGTGACAGATTGGAGATCCGGCAGTGGAGACCCATCACTCTTCTAGGGACAGCCTATAAGATCTTGGCCAAGGCCATCAGCAGGAGACTTCAACCTTTTCTCCCAGACTTGATCCACGACACTCAGACCGGGTTTGTTTAGGATTGGAGCATTCTGGACAACATCTTTACCTTTTGGGAGGCGACGGCTTCGGCCAACATGCGGCAGCAGGATCTCATTGTGCTACTCCTAGACTTTGAGAAAGCTTATGATAGGGTGGATTGGAGCTTTTTGAAGGACACAATGAGACGGATGGGATTCCCCATGGAGTGCATTCGTGGAGTCTAAGGACTTTACTCAGCGTCACACAGCTAGATTCTCATGCAGGGAGCCCGTGATGACAAATTCCCTTCTCCCGCTTGGTTAGACTTGGTTGTCCTTTGGCACCTTACCTCTTCCTATTCGTCGCTGAGGCCATGAGTAGTTTTCTCTCCGCCCAAGAGACCGGGCTTCAGGGATTGCGTCTTCCTTTCCGCATGTTGAAGGAGCTGCTGGACTCGGAGTTTGCAGACGACATAGCAGCTTTCCTTGCAAGAGATGTAGGGACTCTACAGAGAGTTGCGGAGGCAATCGAGATTTTCTGCCTTGCATCAGGAGCATAGATCAACTGGCACAAGTCGTCTGGTTTTTGGGTAGACTTAGCACTCGCTCCGTCTTGGTGACTAGTTGAGGATTTGTAGTGGATCCCGAGGGGCACTCTAGTTCGTTATCCTGGTTGCCAGGTTGGTATTTATCTCTCTCCCGAGCACCAGCTTGTGTCACTTCTTCTGAGTATTCGGAGAAGCTTTTGTATTGGAGCTCGATGAGGCTCTCCCTAGCAGGGAGGGTTGTGGTGGCGAACCAGGTACTTCTTGCCACCATGTGGTACATCACTTTGTGCTAGGCCTTTTCTTGGGCATGTATTGGCCAAGTACAAGGATTGATCTGGAACTTCTTATTGGTCGGAAGTGATGGGAGGCCAGCCAGGGCCAAGGTGGCATGGAGAGATTATTCAGCCACGTCGCAGAGGGGGGCTAGGCCTCATCGACCCTGCTATCCAGAGTTGTGTCCAGCGGGGCAAGCTGATTGTTAAAGGTGAGCCGTGGAAGGATTTCCTATTGGCCTTGATTTCAGACCGCACTCTGAGTCTTTGGAGCCCTTGGCCGCAGAGTACCAGCTGGATCTCACAGAGATGCGAGCCCGTGGGTTTAGCCTGGCTTTTGAGAACAAATTTGTAGCCAGTCTACTTCGTGCTTTGGATCGAGCCCTCATATAGATAGCTCCAGTTGCCTCAAAGGAGCGGCTTCGGCAGCCTTTGGTCTGCAACCCCTTTATCCGTTTACCAAGTGACCACATGCTATGGGCCCGATTGCATGTTTCTAGGGGCGCCTTGAGCATGGGACCAACCAGGTCTCTTGGAGATTGGATCGCCCACAAGTAGTTACCCCAAAGAGGCTTGACAGGGATCCTGGGTAGAGATAGGCTCAGCATCGACATTGACTCGGCTATCCCTCGAGAGTGGCTGACTTCCCAAGACCCGACTCCCCCAGTGTGGCTAGGTGTGTTTACGAGTCATGATATCCTCGTGGCGGTCCATGGAGCAGATGAGAATAGTAGTTTGCTCACTTTCTCTATTGGATTCCATGGCAGACTAGAGAGATCTGAGCTTTCCTTGGAGGATTTTAGTGGTTGCACCTTGCAGAGGGTGAGGGTGATTGGTTTTCGGGTACGAGAATGGCATATTGATCTAGCACCGGCCAAGGTGGCTAGGGTATTGGAGTGTCGACCTCTCATGCGTCTTCAGTGGGACTCAAGAGAGTGGACTTGGCATGATCCAGTGTATCGGGAGGAGACTCTGGATGCCCCCTTCTTTGCATACGTTGCGCGGCTAGGCCACAGGATCCAGATGCCTGAGATAGATGGCATAGAGGTAGCGGCACCACATTGGCAGTCTTAGGGCCTCTCACAACGCTTCCTTTCAGATTTCTGGAAGAGACTGTGGGACAACTTTTGGCCAAGAAAGATCACCCTCTTTCTTTGGTTGATGGCACATAGGAGTTTGGTAGTCGGTACTTGGTTGGCAGTTGGCGGTCGACCAGCGGCTTGTCCGCGGTGCGGCCACCCCCACCCCGACCCCCACCCCGAGGAGACTCAGAGACATTGCCTTTGGGATTGCCCGAAGGCTCATCAGATTTGGCAGCAGATTCTCCGCATGTTCGCTATGGACAGGGCACTGACCCAGATTACCACATGGGGCACCGTCGCTTGGGCCACAGAGGCTGGAGTTGTCAGGGCTTATGAGGAGGATGGGGGAGGGCTAGGCCTTTAGGTCTCTCACCATCATATTGCAGCAGTACCAGTCACAGCCCCACCTACATGCTACTGGCAGCCAAGCTCATGCCAAAGATGGAAGATTTGCAGTAGCATAGCGGCCTGGCACATTTGGCTTGCTAGATGCAGCGAGGCCATCAAGGGTACCCACACTCCGCCGGTGGAGACCATCAAGAGCATATGGCTTGATATCATTCACACCCTCCACAATGAGTGGGGGAAGTTACAGGGAGGTTTTGACTGCATGCGGAAGCGGCGGGAAGATTTCTTGAGACTTTGGAGGCTTGGCCCTTTTCTCACAGATAGAGGTGGTGACCCTATTTGGCATCTGTGTCAGTGTGTTGGTGTTCTCCCCCTCCTCCCCCCCCCCCCCCCCCCCCCCCTCTTCCTTATGAGATAGCCTTCTCCTTACCGAGCGGCCAGCCGGAGGAGAAGCATCTCTTCCCCTTATGATCATTTGATTCCCGCCCTTAAATGAGGCGAGTTTGTATTTAGCCCTTTGTGGCTGTTTTTCTTTAACTAATTGAAGGATCTTTTTCTCGGAAAAAAAAAACTGGCATACAATAGAGATCACGGTAACAAAAAGATTTAAGAGTCTTCCTTATTTTGATTGGTTGAAAAATATGTTTTTTCAAGCACCTGTTCATCATCACCATCATTTATCCTTAGACAGCCGGCAAATGAACACTTTTCAAATTATGCCTTGTCTTTGGCTGAGACAAACCTGTGTGGCTGCAACATCTTTCTGAATCGAAGTGTGTGGCGTCTCTATGGAATTCAATTCAGCTGGAAGGGCCCTGTAGCTGGAAGCTGCTTCCTGCATTACCGTGTTCAGCTTTTTGTAAAAAGAATGAAGAAACAAGGCCAAAATCATGCTAGTGCGTTCAACAAAATGTTGTCCTTCCCGGGTGTTCAGCGTTTTGTGTGCTAGAAACATTAGCCAATTCAACCAGTATTACCTCAGTATGTGTCCTGACATCATTATGGTTCTTTTCTAAGAGATCATATGCACCGCAGCGAGCACTGTAGCGTGCAAAATACATGACAATTATTAGAGTTCAGGTAACATCAACTTGTGTGCATGCTTTTAACATACACGGGTATATTTACAGGAAGAAGTCAAAGCAACTATGCTAATCTAATGTCCTTTTTCTGAAAAGAAACTTACACTCCTGTAGGACTATTGCTCCACTCGTTCACCGGTTTCTCCAATGGTGTGCTCCTTTCTTGTTGGCTCTCTGTCTGCTGCCAAATCAAGGACATTTAGTCAAGGTAAGGACTCGTGTTTTATCGATAGCATGCAAAGATAATTTATGTTTTGCCACTACAAACCACTTCATTATAAAACCTGCAGGTCTTCGATCAAGCATGGTACAGCAGGTGGAACATCATTTTCAACATCAGAAGAAGAGGTGGGGCTGTTGTTTTTGTTGCGAAGAGCACTGCTTTTTCTTTATGCACCTTTTTTTCCTATGCCCTTCTAAGCAAAGTCTCTCTTAAAAATACATTTCAGAATTTCTTTCCAACTTTAAAATTCATACTATTCACCTACATAAACTGAAATATCAGAAAGTCTTTCCATCAATATGTATTTCATGGAAATTATACAAAAAAATAAAATACATATTTCTCATACTAAGATGGATGAAGGAAAAATAAGTTGCAATAAGCATCTAACAATAAACTTATTGGCCAAAGAGAAGAACTATGTGATTTACACTTGGATATACATAGCTTTATCTCCAAAATTTATCTTTAAGATTCTTATGAAGGTAAGATAGAGTAGCAAAATAGAGTGGACTTGCATGATCCCGCAGATCGGGAGGAGACTTTGGATGCCCCCTTCTTTGTATGTACAACGCAGCTTGGCCGCAGGATCCAGATGCCTGAGATAGATGGCAGACCATTAGCAGCCGCACATTGGCAGTCTCACGGCCTATCATAGCGCTTCCTTGCAGATTCTTGGAAGAGGCTTTGGGACAGCTATCGGCCGAGGAAGATCACTCTCTTTCTTTGGCTGAGGGCACACAGGAGTTTGGCGGTCGGTACTTGGTTGGCAGTCGAAGGTTAGTCAGCAGCTTGCCCGAGGTACGGCCACCCCTAGGAGTCTCAGCGACATTGCCTTTGGGATTGCCCGAAGGCTCATCAGATTTGGCAACGGATTCTTCGCATCTTCGCTATGGACAGGGCATCGATCGGATCATCACTTGGGATACTGTCGCTTGGTCCACCGAGGCTAGAGTGGTTAGGACTTATGAGGAGGATGGGGGAGGACTAGCCCTTCAGGTCTCCCACCATCGTATTACAGCAGTACTAGTCACAACCCTATCGATAGGTGATTGGCGACCAGGTTCATGCCAGAGATGGGAGATTTGCAGTAGCATAGCAGTCAGGCACATTTGGTGTGCTAGATGCAGTGAGGGGCCATCGAGGGCACCCACACTCCGTCGGCTGAGACCATCAAGAGCATATGGCTCGATATCATTCACACCCTCCGCGGTCAGTGGGGGAAGTTGTAGGGAGGTTTTGACTGCATGCGGAAGCGACGGGAAGCCTTCTTGAGACTTTGGAGGCTTGGCCCTTTCCTCACAAATAGAGGCGGTGACCCCATTTGGCATTACAGACCACCTGTATGGTTGTTCTCCCCCCCTCCCCTTGTATGAGATAGCCTTCTCCTCACACAGCGGCCAGTTGGTGGAGAAGCATCTCTTCCCCTTTGATCATTTGTTTCCCGCCCTTATATGAGGTGAGTTTGTATCTAGCCCTTCGTGGTTGTACTTAGCCTTTGCGGCTGTTTTTTCTTTAACTAATTGAAGGATCTTTTTTCCGAAAAAAAAAGAGTAGCAAAATATATATTTCTTCCTCCCATGGCTAGCATTGGTGGTGCTTGCGATGGTCCTGGAAGTCTCGCTTCTTGTTAATCCACCACCCCCTCCGCCTGCTAATCATGCAGCCTCAACCAACCGGAGGTATCAAATTGACAAGCTCAGCGGTCCAAGGATGTAAGCTGTAAGCAAGATATAAAAGATAAACAACATGAATTGAAATAACACATGTAATAAAGATGAAAAACTTGTAAGGAGAACGTGTGCCTGAAGTGGGAGGAGCCTTGCTTCTAGGAGGTGGAAAGAAGTTCCCCCCTCCTAGCATGTGATTATTTTGTTGATGTTCAACAAAGCAGGATGCTCCCTCAAAGAAATTTTGGTCCTGTTACCTGCTGCCGTGGAATATACATTCTCAAACACTATGTTAGCAAGCTTGATTACCTTTCCGAGTTTCCCATAAACCCGACAAACAAAGGTTGATACTCACAGCATTTCAGGTTCTAAGATGGTACCTGGGTGCTTAAGGTGGTTAAGGGCTTCATATAGAATTTTTCATGGAAATCTTTTCTAATGACTCTCGCCTAGACCTGTATCGGCCATATACATTTTTTGAAGAGTCATGTGGGTTGGCCAGAGACATTGTAGACCTCAAGCTAGTGGTGCCTATTTCTGGCCTGTTGTACAGGGATCTAACATTGCACAGCTTGTGAATGATGCTAGTAAAGGTTGCCAAAAAGTTCTCTCTCGTTTTCAGAATCAGTTAATATTTATGTTTCAACCCTATGCACTATGGAGTTGTACTAATAGAATGCACAGTGGAAGAAGGGAAAATGGAAACAAAGGAGAGAGAGTGAGTGAGAGAGATGGAGAGGAAAAACACGAATGGACCTGCTCTTAATATCATCATCCAAGAATACACATCCTGGGAGAGAGAGCCTTATATGTGAGGGATTGCAGCAAACAATGAAAAAGAGTGAGGATATGCCAAGCTATATATATGCCCAGATGTAGGGAAAAAGTGCCCAAGACTCCCTAAAGTGGGGTTAAAATATGGAAAAATATGTGAGGGGTGACCAGTCCCTCTAGCTGACATGGTCAGCCCGTAAAGGCTAAAATAGGACACCACACAGGAAGCCAACAACAAGGAGATGATGTCTAACACCCCCTCTCAGCATCGAATGTTGAGTGAACTCCAAGAAGCGAGAGACATTGTCCTCGATCAAAGATGAAAGACTGTAGAAAAAGGTACCAGGAAAGCTCCACAACAATCTCCTTAGCAACCTAGCTATAAAAGCAACAGAACAAGTTGCTAGGTACGACGCTCCTCTGGAAGAAAACAACCATGTAGACTGTGACGTGCTGCTCCAAATAATGGTTCCAAACCCAAGTGTAAGAACACTCTCCGAAGTCGAATGTCGTGTTTCTAGCCTAAAGAAGGTATGGAAAACCTCAAAACCAACCAAGATCAGATCCTGTAGATAATCAATCCTGGGAGAAGTAAACTGCTCTGCACTGGAACCCTCAAAAGAAAGAGTCAATTTGTTCCAACTCTGTACCAAGAGTAGCCAAATGCTGTACAAAAGCATCCTATGAAAAGGTTGGCATCACAAGATGTAAAGACTGTAGAAAAGATAGGGTCCATCTGTCAAACTCCGTACCATGAGTTGCCCAATGTTGTACATAAGCACACTCCACTGAGGTGGGCATCGCTAGATGAAAGGACTCCGCATCCCCCTGTAATAAAAAATGTCGTCAGATTGGTACAAGCCCAACCTGATTCTGATCCAAATCCAAAAAACTTTGGAAGTACCACTATGCCCCAGGCACGGTTAGCAACCACAGATCCAAAGCATCCCACCGGGTCCAAAAGTCCACCCTCCAAAACAACAAACACGCACACCGCATCAAACCCAATGCAGAATTGGCAGGGGGAGGAGAATCCTCAGAAGCATCACAAAGAGAGGCAGAGGTAGACTCCTCACAATGAGGAAGGGAAGCAAGAATATAAATTGCAGTGGTAACAAAGTTCTCAAGAGCATCAGTGATAGCAGAAGACTCTTCAATAAGTAGAATCAGATCCCAAGAATCAGTAAACAAACAAGTGATCCATGTGAAAGGATCACACCTAAAAGGCAAAACACCCTCCTTTCTCTGCAAACACTGCAAAGAACACAGGCTCGGACAAAATAAACTATGCTCAGGATCTCTGAAAGGATCACTGCTCTCGTCAAGAAAGAACTACTCTCCTCCAAAATCTGTAAACTCCTGTCACAAAAGAAAGTCTCCACAGATACAAAACAGCTCCCGAAACTGATCCTCAAGTGAAGTAGTTGGAGATGGGCCCCCTCTTAAGTGTAGAAAATTCCTTTGGGAAGCAAAACATAGCCAAAAACACTGTTGTCCAGCAAAAAAATAGCACTCCACCGCCAACAGAAGGCAAGGAACATGAAGAAACCAGGAATCCGTGTAGGTCAGGAACAAAACACAAGTATAGATGCTCCAAAATTAGCAAAATGCTGATTGAAATCAGAAATTCAGTGTCCTCCTCAAGTACCAAACTGCCTCCAAAGCCACAATCCAAACAAAACCCCCTTTGCAAGTGATCTGTGTCCACTGGAGAAGAAAACGTAGCCAACCAGAGGGCTGCAAACCTGAAAATTCAGGTCAACCAGCTTCCACACCTCCTATGAGGAAAAACACTGAAGAGAAGACACCTTTGGGTCCAACGGACAAAGCCCAAGTGAAGGTAGAGCTACTAGTAGAAATCAGTCTAAAAAAACGCGGCAACCATGGCTACAAATCTGAAAACGCAGAGGTATTCGGGGCAGTAGATAGGACAGATTTTTGGAAAACGCGGAAGAGATAGGTACCACCAAGAATCAGATCAGCAAACAACATTAAAAAACCTGTAAGAGAAAAAAACACAGCACATATGCTGCTGCTGTCCTGCACAGAATAGGCGGCTCACACTACAAGGGGGGGTAGATGCTGAGAACTGCTGTGGAAAACACATGTAGAAAAAATGCAGCACACCAGGTGCTCTTGCCTTGAAAACAGTGCAGAAAATAGGTTTGAAGTGGGTTCTCAGAGGTGAAACCGATGAAGGAAGACCGCGGGCTGCTGAGAAGAAGAGCCGGGAAGAAACTAGCCGACCAGCAGCAATGCTAAGAAAAGAAAAAAAAACGCAGATTTGACCACTTGAGAAGGGAGAGGAGGGAGCATCCAACACTGTATATCACCGGTGCTCTGATACCATGATAGAATGCACAGCGGAAGAAGGGAAAGTGGAAACACAAGAGAGAGAGTGAGAGAGAGATGGAGAGGAAACACAGGAATGGACCTGCTCTCAATATCATCATCCAAGAATACATGTCCCGAGCAAGAGGGGAGAAAGCCTTGTATGTGAGGGACTGCAGCAAACAATGCTAAGCAATGAAAAAGAGTGAGAGTATGGCTGGCTATATATATGCCTAGATGTAGGCAGCCTACCAACGTACGACTAGGGAAAAAGTGCCCAAGACTCCATAAAGTGGGGATAAAATATGGGAAAAATATGTGGGGTGATCAGCCCCTCTAGCTAACATGGTCAGCCCTAAAGGCTAAAATAGGACACCACACAGGAAGCTAGCAACAAGGAGATGATGTCTAAGAGTACAACACCACAATACTGTCAGAATGCGCAGCGGAGATGATGACCAAATCTAGGAACACAAGAGCAAACGCAATGCAGAAAAACAGCACGAGAGAGAGAGAGAGAGAGAGAGAGAGAGAGAGAGAGAGAGAGGCATATAACTCTGCTCTATATACACAAAGAAGATCCCGAATACAAGACACAATGGTGTGGGGGCCATGGGGCCATTTTATATGGCCCCAAACATGCAATCGGCCTGTAGAAAAGGTAGCCGACTGGACCTAAATGTCCACGACCAGCTATATCCACCAGTCGGCCAACTGTACATAGCCGGCCAGCATACATGAGAGGTTAGGGACCAGAAGGAGCAGTCGGCCAGCATCTAGGACACCCCGACCAGCAGTCGGCCAGTGTTTGGATCAGCCAGGAGCCACAGAACTGCCTCCCACACCTGGTAAAAATAGGGAAAAAATATGGAGAGTGGGGAAAAATGAGAAAACACCTAATACGGACGGGCACACCCACAACAGAGGCCCTGGTGTGTATGTATAGACAGGAGATGACTTCTAACACCCCCTCTCAGCTCCTTGCTGTGAAACCAACCATAGGGAGCTGGGGTGCCGCGCTTGAGCAAATCTTGAGATAGCGACTTCGTGAAGAGGTCCGTTGTATTGTCCTCCGTCGAACATAACTCTAGCAAGATGTCATCAGCAACGATCTGTTCACGAACAAAGTGCCTCTGGATGACCATGGGTTCCTCCAATCCTGCCATGCAACCTCTGTAACCTCACCACCTCACAAGCAGCATCACAAGCAGCCCGGTACTCTGCCTCCGTCGACAACAAGGCAATAGATGATTGCCTCTTACTGCTCCATAAAACTGCTCCTAGGCCTGAAGTAGAACTCCTCGTGTCTGAATCTCCTCCCCAAACTGAGCCACTCCATCCGTGGAGTCAGACTCCATCCATCAATCCCCCTCCTGTGTAAAAGAGACCAAGATCCTTCGCATGCTGCAGAAACCACAAGATACGCAATCCTGCCTCCCAAAGAGTCATCTGCAACCATGAGCTCAACAGCCTCATCAGGAAGCTCCCGTCCATTCTGGTATCCATCAACCACATCAATGAACCATTCTGCTTCCGAGTCAAAGGGGCATCACGCTGCTCACAAAGATCAACACCTATTATAGTGGAAAGCCAAATACTGGAAACGTGCTGAAGACCACGCAAGGCCTTTCTGAAATCTATCAACCACCCCCTCTGAATCCGGAACCACAAAGCCTGGAGAATCCACCTCCTTCTGCAAGTAATCAACTGCCACCTGCTTGGCTTTCCGAGAGGGCCCTGTGGAAAGAACATCCTCATCTACATGAGTTTCTTTGTCTCGAATACTACGAGACATCAGAGCATAAGTTACTTGTTCGGTTTCCTTTGACTGACGAACACAAGAACCACCAACATCAGTATTGGAAAGTTCCTGCCAACTGCTGCCATCAACTGGCAAGCTATCCACCATTTGGTCCCGGAAAGCCTGCACCTGCAACCTATCCATACTTAAGTGGCCATTACCAGACTACCACTCATCACAAACCTGAGGACCTGGGAGAGAGAGTGCTGAAAGCTTGTAAACTCCATTCTTCACTTTGTCTTCCCACACTACCTCGCCTGTTGCCTTGTCTTGGAGAGAAACAAAATGCTTACAAACTCCACCCGTACGCCAGTCTTGCAAACCTGATGCACTGACAGCAGATGAAAACCAAGTGACGGAACATACAACACCTGGGAGGAATGCTTCTCTCCTCTGCCATCGGGAACTATCTCCAACCTGTCCTCACTGTGAACTGGGATAGTGGATGTATCCCCAGTAAGAATGTGACGAGAATACCTGTAGAGATCCTGTAAATCTGAACGTAAGGAGTCATGTGCTTGGAAGCACCACTATCTAGAATCCACTCTTGAGTATCCGTTGTGGAGAATCCTCCAACCTCCTCCTTGCTTGAAGAAAATGAAACATCGGTGTCCATCACCTCCAAGTGCACAAAAGCCGGAGTCTTCATGATTGTTGTTGAGAAATTTTCACCCTTCTCGGTCTTCCGCTTGGGACACTGCCTCCAATAGTGGCCTTTCTCGTCACAATCATTACAGGTCCTCTCTGCCTTTAGTTTCTCGCGGTCAGCGTCGGACTTCTTCTTAGAAGACTTCTCTGATGAAGCCTTACCTTTGCTCGAGTTACGGCCTTTCGACCGTTGGCTAGTTAAGCCTCCGAACCTCCGTCCTATGGAGGGTTCGTGAATCGTTCCTCGTGGTCCAAGACCATGGGCACAAGCTTCTCCCACGTGATGGTGCTGAGCTTGCCACTGGTAATCAAAGACGAGTAAAATGCTGTGTACTGAGAGGGCAAATGCGACGGCAACGTTATGGCCATGTCCTCTGACGATATCTCCTTCCTAGCCTAGAGAACTTCCTGCTGAAGAGCCTGCAGCTTGTTAATATGCTCCCGCATCGTCAACGACTTTGCAGGGCTCATAACCCGCATCTATACTTTCAAGGAAATCCTCTTCATGGGTGATACCCTGTTGTAAAGAGAAGCCAAATGCTGCCATTTACCTTTGGCCAGCGTCATATGCTTTACATGATTGATTACTTGCGGTGTGCAGTTGAGGAAGATAAATGAACGGATCCTGGCGTTGACATGATCCCACAACTCTGCCTGTGCCTCCCGGTCCTTATGAATCAGCGGTAACTCCCCTTCCTCTACTTCCGGCCGTGGAACACCAACAACGATGAAATCAACAAGGTCATAAGACTCCAGAACAGATTCCATCATAACCTTCCATATGCCGTAGTTGTTCCCGTCCAACTGACGGTCCACTGGGAACGTGGGGAGTGTAGGGATCTTCACATGCCTCTCGGCCATCTCTAACAAATCTGCCATTGCGGGGATGTAATCTTAAAAAGGGTGGGTGGATGGGAACAAAGAAGAACTTACACCTGCAAGTGGCTGTCCAGCAAATCAGCATGCCGTCCTCTTGCTTCTCCTCTTCCTGAACAGTCCCTAACAGTCCACCAATCAGCAACACAACAGTCCCCCTCTTGCTAACACAAATCCCAAGAACTATCACGAGCCTAGTGCTCTGATACCATGTCAGAGTGCACAGCGGAGATGATGACCAAATCTGGGGACACGAGCAAATGCAATGCAGAAAAACATCACGAGAGAGAGAGAGAGAGAGGGAGAGAGAGAGAGAGAGAGGCGTATAACTCTGCTCTATATACACGAAGAAGATCCCGAATACAAGACACAATGGTGTGGGGGCCATGGGCCCATTTTATATGGCCCCAAACATTCAGTCGGCCTGTAGAAAAGGCAGCCGACTGGACCTAAATGTCCACGACCAGCTATATCCACTAGTCGGCCAGCTGTACACAGTCGACCAGCATCCGGGACACCTTGATCAGCAGTCGGCCAGTGTCTGGAACAGCCAGGAGCCACAGAACTGCCTCCCACACCTGGTAAAAATAGGGGAAAAATGGGGAAAAATATGGAGAGTGGGGAAAAATGAGAAAACACCTATACCGGCGGGCACACACACAACAGAGGCCCTGGTGTATATGTATAGACAGGAGATGACTTCTAACAAATACATCTTTACAGCCATGGTAGAAGTTGACCCTAGCCATGGTAGATGTTGAAGGGTGAGGGGCAATGTGTATCTGATTCAGACCTCCAAACAATCACAACGGTATGGAGTTGTACAACACCACAATACATCTTTGCAGCCATGGTAGGAGTTGAAGGGTAAGGGGCAATGTGTATCAGACCTCCAGACAATCACAACTACACATGGAAGATCCCCATGAGGTCGCATGCACAAGACATGAATAAAACTACATCTTCGAACTCACAATCATGAGAGAAGATGTTGATTAAGCTGCTACTTTTTTTGTGATGTTGAAGTGTGCATGGTGGAAATCAAGGGTAGCAGTGGCATTAAAGTTTTGGTACTTGCACTTGAGTATCAGAATATTCATGAATCATTAGTCTGTCAACAAGAAAGTATGTTGGCAAGAAACATCACTGATTAACTTCTAGCAAGTTTTGCAAGAAGACTGGATAAGAAATCATACTCTTTCTTCTATCAGGAGCTGTTCTACGCTTGATCTCTGTGAACAATCTTTATGACTCTCAATAACTTCTCTGAGTTTAAGTAATTCATCCTTCATTTCCTGGAAACCAAAGCCCTTGTTTGAGTAAATATGCTGAAGATGTTCAATACCGAGAAAGAAGACTTTTTCTGCTCACACCTTGTACCTTTCTATTTTTGCTGCGAAATCATACCTGTGCTTGCTTTGTGATACTTTCCTCAAATTTCTCGCAGGGCAAGAAACCAGCTTTATGGGTGAAGACTGATGTGCTTTTGAATTCTAAAAGACTGGCTTCCAAATGCATACACAGAGATTGCAGTTGACTGGATAATGACAAAGCGAGGTATCAATGAAACGTTTCTGTTTTCCAGGTATATATGAATAGATTAATTTGGACATAAACTGCGAATATTCTAACGAGTTGTAGGCATATACAATTACTGCGCAGTGAAACTTACAAATGCTGCTGACAGCATAATAAAAAGTTGACAGATTTTAGGCAGTTACCTCTTAAGCTTATCTACATCTTCTTTCAAATTCTTCAGTTCTTTCAGCTGAGATGGAGATGTCCCTCCATTTAGGTGGTTGTCGGTTATGGCATCTCCAGTTTTCCACCCAGGAGGGGGTATCCAATACGGTTCAACTCCTGCTTGTTTTCTTACCTCCATCAGACCAGCATCCTCTAGCCAGTATTCCATTGCACCTTCTGAGTTGTGGCGACGGCGAAAACGTTCACCATTACTGATTACCGTGTCTGTCATATGCTTTAGAAGATGATCGAGCAGTCCTGTATCACCAATATGCTTTCTAGCCTCTTCACGGAGTGTAGGCCTCAAAAGGGGCTTTCCAGGAACTGCACCTTTCTCATGCATTATTTCTATAAGCTTGAGCTGAGCAGCTTTATATCTGCAACAAAACAGTCAGAAGTGTAGCAGCATTACTTTTTGTTCTGCCTTTGGTCTTGTATTCTGTTATGAGAGTGAAACGATTTTAAAGCGGGGATTTGGATGGAACCTTTCACTAGACCACCTCCCTTGCATCTCTTTTGGAACTGTGAGCATCCTTCCTTTTCCAATGTCTGTTGATATTTGTCTTACTGCAATATGCTTGTTTGTATTGGGCCTAAAAAAACGCAAATTTGCAAATCTGTGCTGATTCTGGTTGTGTACTTTCTTTACATAGTACTCTTTGCCTCCAAGATCAACACCACCTAGACTGTTTCCTCGGCACCTGTATTGAGAAGTAACTTTCTTTCGGACTCCCCATCTAACCATGCCTTGGTTTACTTCTGAAGATTCCCGAATTTGTGATTTTTGCGCTTGTTCCACTGTTAAAGCACTGCTAGGTTTGGTGCGAAGTGCAGACCTTGAGGGGACCTCATCCAAAGTATCAGTGTCATGCAAAGTGGCAGGCTCATTCCTTTCTTGCACATTGTCATCGTGCTTACTTTGACTTGAGGACTCGTCTTCTGAGGCTTTCTTATTACTTTCCAGTGAGATTTCCTGTGTTTTCCTCCCCCTGAATTTCTTGTGAATGTAGACATTAAGTACTACAGGACAGTTCTTTACAGAGTGCCCATTTTCCTTGATGGTAGCTTGGTCCAAAAATGAGGAAATGCTCTGCTTATCATTACAACAATTCTCATCCTTGCTCGTATCTGTTTTTCCTTTCTCACTGATGGCAGTACATTGGCTTTTTGTCTCCTTTTTCAGATTTGAGAATAGCCAGAATGTTTCAAGATGGCCCTGGTCGAGATAATCTGTAGAAGAAATAAGGCGTTTCAGGACCTTCTCAGCCGTTTTCTGTGTCATGGTGAACTCCTCATCCAATCTGGGCCTTGTGCCAGCAGTTGTGGTAAGCTGACTAAAAAGGCATCTTGTTATCACTCTTTCCTGAGAGACTGCTTCTGTGCACGTTTTGTTTGACTCTCTGAAATATTTTGTTAAGGATGCAATGCTTGGAAACGAGATGGTGACAAATCCTTTTGTTGTATTAAGAACCTGCAGGTTCCAAGACACTGCAATGGTTTAGATGAAGGCAATGAGATGCTGCAATACGTACTTGTCTTCCAAGGAATGGTATTCTTTGATGCAGATGTAAGTGAATTTCACCAAAGGCAAGAAGACATGCCAAGCGAGACCAAAGGCAAGAAGACATGCCAAGCGAGATCACTTTCTACTAGAGCATATAAAATTATTGACAGTGGAAAATGCTTGTAACATCTATAGCAAGGAAGCTAGCAGTTTGAGGGGCAAAACGATGGTGCCCTATTTTAGATCTCTGTAGTTCTTACCACGGCAGCACGAAGATTCCTCAAATGAGGAGGTGCATCAGGCGGTAACTTTTTCTGGTCAATTTCATAAGCGCTTCCGGTTGTAAATGTCCCTGCAAAGCTTACCTAAATGTGTTACTTGCAATGCAAGTTCAGAGAAGCTGGAAAAACAAGCAGGAAACCTTTGTGTGTACTAGAAGAATCCAGCCAGAACACGTTACCTTCCAATGCTTGCCTTTTTGAGGATGTCAGTTTTACAAGAAGGGGTGTCCTTTTCCTCTTTAGTTTTTTGTGATGAGAAGCATTGAATCTTGCATTGTTGAAGATGGTGTTTGTTTTCATTTGTGCCTTATGCTCGAAGCTTTTAATGTACTGCAGAAGCTGGGAACATTGGAAATATATTAAATGGTTATATGCAATTCAACATTTACTCAACTTGAGGCATTTGATTTAGCCTCAAATAAATAAACTCACCATTTTGCTTGAACTGGCAGCATACATGTTCTTCCTCCAACTGCTCTGATCTGTGAAGATTTGGTATCCGTTCTGCAGTTCTATCAAGGCTTCCTTTACGTCTTTTAAATATATCGCAGCTTGCACTTTGAGCATCCAGGCCTACACATTCCATCACATCAAAACTGTTTCAAGGAGAGTATTTATCTATTAGGAATGTGATTATTGTGAAATCGAATGTATGAGGCTACTCGACATAGAGCAGTGCCTCCTACAGTGAATTTCCTTCCCAATTACATCTTCAGTTGTGAACCACGATGCATTTATGAAGGTATTATTAGTGTGCTCATGCGGCATAGAACTTGACAAACTTTTCACGTTACCAATCGTTTAGCTGGCCAGTGTGCAGTTGCTGTCTCCTGCGGCATGCCCCTTTCAATCTTCAGAAGCATCTGCAGTGGAAGGGGGAAAAGTCAGTATAAACACCTTGTAATTTGCAAACGACCTCGACCTTGATCTCTCCTTTAATGTTGGGAGCCAATTGATTACATGGGCAAGCTCTCTTGCGTTAACAGTAGCATCTTCATGCGTCAGGTCCCCAAGCTCGTCGTTGTTTATCAGAAGATATGGATTGTCTGCATGAAACGAGCAAGTTCTTTGGATCTTTTTATACACGAGAAGATTTGGATGTGGCGGAGAAATTAAAGTAACTGTCCTAAGATACTTCAATTTTTCCTTGCATACTGTTTGCTGGTTGGAAATGCTCACCGAAATCGTCTGGTAGTACATCTGTGAATACACCAGTCTCTGTAGAATATGAGTATTTACAGACATGGACTTCTGCACTGTTTCCTCTTGTAAACCTGCGAGTAGCCAGGCTAGAAATTATGGAGAAGAAAAAGATACGTGACTGTAACCTGTAAACTTGATGAAACAGGGTTCAAGCTAGCACTATTAGTCGCACAAAATATTAAAACAGAGATTAGGCAAGAGCACTAATTTCTGCAGTAAACTTCCCAAAAATCCATAAAAAGACTGGTAGTGAGCTTCCTAGAAGTTTGTGAAGCAGAGGACTATTGTTAAACCATGAAACAGAGACCGTCAGCAATACATGAAACAGAGCGCAGCAGCAATACACGAAAAACGAAGGATCAATGGGCTTGCCTGTTCTTCAGTTTGTCACAGCACTCTGTATACGGAACAACTTGACAGCGTCCCACTACAGATTGTACGAGCTGACAGTCGAAATAGTTTGTATCTTGGTCATTCTGTGTCAAGGGTTTAGCTTGAAAGAAAGGACTCAGTGGAAGCTTTTCTATCGATATTTGCAAAGCTGAATATTCAAGATCGCTAGCTTTCCTATCTTGGAGATGAAGGATACGGTAAATTTCATTCTCACTTGGAACAGATGGCGGATCGTGTTGAACATCTGTAGGCCTATAAAACCTGTGATAGCTCAAAGAAGGGCAAAGCAGTTTAATAACTGTATTGTGTGGTTTTCTGAGCTGATCGTTTGCAGCTAATCACAGTATGCTGGATTTTCTTGACTGATTTGATTGAGGGTAAAAAGCATACCAGCGGACTTGAACGCACTTATTTGCATCCTCAGCATCGAACAGACTTTCAATTCTTGCTATGAACATTTCGAGGGAGGGTTCCCCTGGCATAAGGTAAATGAAATCCCCTGCAGAAACGAAGAAGCATTTGCACAGAAACAACCCTCACTAAACTACTTCAAATACCCGTTTCAGCATGCAATAATCATGGCCAGTCTCAGAAATCGTGGTCTTTGGCATCGAGAAATCTTCCCGTCGCATCGAAGCATTCATCTCTCCTCTAAGAAATTATCCATTCCGCGTGGAAGAATATAAAGGTGTTTTATACGTTGAAAAACAATGTTTTACCAAGCTGACAAACCGTTGACTTTTGCATCAAATCATTTCTAAGCAAGCTCAGAAATCGGGCATTTCTGCAGCTTAGCGCTATTTTTTGCACCGAGAACAAGCTCAGTCGAAAACGTGGTTATTTGCTTCGAAATGAAAGAGAAGATCTGCCATTCCGAGCAAGAAGAAGAAAGCCATAGCTACCTATTCAAATAAGCTCCTGATCAGAAGAAGAAAGCCGTATCTACCTACTGAAACAAGCACTCCCGATTCGATCTCACAGCTTCTGTAGAGGTTGCACCCCTCAATCTGATGAATGGGGGGGCCTAGCCACTTGGACTTCGACATACCTCCGATTGTTTCTTCACACGTTGCGCCGAATCTGCGAAAAAAAACCTCCAACAATCACGCTCGTTACTCAGAGACATAGAATCTTCTGCATGGCGAACAATCGTAAAGCTTGTAGAAAATAGATGGAATTAAAGACGAAAAGAAAGCGCCTTCTTTACAGAATACAGCATCTATTCAGCAGTCTTTTCTGCTTTGTATACAGGGAGAAGGTTTATCGTAAAGCTTATACTAAAGAGATGAAAACCGCAAATATAATCATGAAGCTTTCCCATTGGAGTCATGGAGCAATCACAAAGCTTGCATACAATCTCCGTTACAATCTTCTAGAAGTGCAGATTGCACTAGAGATTCTTGCAGCTTTCCAAGCCTAGATTAACACAGGGCAAGTTTTTGTGTGTTATCGAATTCCAGCTTAACCTAAACGAAACCAAGCACCTTTGTTTAAACGTTAAATATAATTACCAGCTCATAAGGCGTGCTGATCCGTAGATTTGGTGAAATCAGGAGGCACAGCGCCGGAGTCGCGGCCGGCCTGCAGAAAACACACAAGAAACGAAGTTTTTTTTTTTTCAATAGCGAGCGCAGAGCTTAGCTGCAGGAAAAAAATAGTGGACATGGTTCTGTTCTGAGAAAAGCGACTGTTCTGTACTGTCACAGAGAAATCAGAAAACGGAGATAATGATCAGATGAAAGAATGGCAATGATTAGACGAAGATCGAGTCGCTGTTAAGCAGCAAACCATGCGCATTGTTCTGCTCCGACGCGAGACCTTCAGCGACAACTCAGAGAAAAATGGCGATGATGATAGCATATCACCTTTTCTTATGCCTAGTCTTTTGTGAGAACGCTCGTCACTGCTCTTTACACTTTTAGATAATGGGGACACATTATTATGCAGTGAAATGTTTATTTCATAAGTGCTACTGCAATCCCTTGAATTAATTTAAGGAATTGATAAATTGATTAAATTTGTACTAGTCAGAAGATCTGAGGATTCTGGTAAGGATGGTTATGTATAGATCAAGACCTCATCAATCTATATCAACTATTATCAACATGTTTTGCTCTCTAATGTGTGAAAAAAAAAACATGCTCGAGAGAAAAAAAACAGACCATGCTGTAGAGTTGGTACGAGTCTTTCCATAAATTTATAAACATAAGGGAACATAGTGTTGAAAGTGTAGCGAATGTGTTTTTTTTTTCCAACTTTGTATAACATAAAATGTTGTTCTTACATATGCTTACCTTGAACGAATTAGCTATAGTATTATTACTTTTGTTTTTTGTTTTTTTGTCAAAGGAATATATATATATATATATATATATATATATATATATATAAAATTTTAAAAAGAAATATTTACAGTCATGCTTATCAGATTTGCATTATTCATGGGGTTGGCAGAAGTGTATAGGGAGTTCTACATTTTTAGGTTTGAACGGACACGTGAAGATACTGAAATGGGCTTGTACAGTGTTGCCGTCTATGCTTGGAAGATCCTTTCAAACACCATGTCATTTTGGGTTTCCCAAATAATAGAGATCACCGAGGCTCTAAACCAATGCCATTTCACAGCCAGTGTGAGACTCCTTGTGTCCCTGAGAAGGGCATTCTTCCATCAAAAGGTGTTTTGAGTGCCAACTTGTTAGAGCGAGCGAGCCAAATTCTACCGTAACCTTCAACAAGCTAGGGGGCAGTGCTAGAAGAGGTGCATGATTCCGTTGAGCAAATGGGGCAAAAGGGGGATATATTTTTCCATTTGCGTAGTCTATCTCGAGTGGGAACTTTTGGAATAGTGTCCACCACAATAGCATATTAACAGCAGGAGCATTAGTTGCCTTCCAGACTTCCTTCGCTCTTTGATTCCAAGCTTTGGAGGGGTCTCGGGTACTGCATTTACTTGTCGTTTTCTCAATCCAAGGAGGGTTACTCTTATTTTGGGTGAGCTCATAGGGTTTGAGTTTGATGAGGGCCTTGCCCAATTGTGAAACCAGTTAGAGAGCCTTAGCACAAGGGATGTGGACCAGTCGATTGGGGTAATCTTGAGGACACACTCGATGAGAGTGAGGTTTCTTTGGTGTATTCGGTGACTATCACTACTGTTGTCTTTCCATAATTTGGGCTTTCTTGCTGTCTATCCTAGAGATCTTTCCACAAGTGAATCCCCTTGTTGTGGAGATTTTTGGCGACAGCACTAGACTCTGCTTGGTGAGAGGCTCCTCAATTTCTGTTAAAGCTTTCGTTCGCCAAAGCGAGTGTTCATTGAGTTGAGAAAATACATGATTTGAGATGGCTATGGAGTGTTTGAGAGTTGCAAGAGAGAGACATGGTGGATCAAAGATGAAAGAAGACATCATTAGAGTATGATATAAACACTAATAGAGGTGTGAGACAAGAATACTCAAAACATCACTACTTGCATTAGTGAGAATGACATACAATGCTTTGATTTCATCCACATGGGGTCTTACATACATATCTCCAAGAGATAAAGACACTTTTGGTCCATATACTTGTTATGTGAGTGAATTTTCTTGAGAATTTAATTATATTTATTTAATAAAAATTATAGTTAGAGATGAGAGTACATGAATATCTCTAATTAATTAGAGAAATATAAAGAAAATAAATTTATGATAAAAATAGCATATTTATGATAAAGATCCCCAAAAAGTAGGTCGGTTTTTGCATACGGTTGAATTTAGCGAAACGGCCCATGCTAGGTTGTAGACCAGGCCTATTCCCGTAATTTTAAGTACCAACTTGATTATATTCTGACGCAAAACCAGAGAGATACAGTGGCTGCAAGTTGCAGGCTTGTACTTGTATACAAGGAGTCAAGACACAGGCTGAGATAGGCAAACGTCTATAGGAAGTATTAATTCGCTTATTGTTTTCCTTATATGGTTTAATTATTTTATGTGAGAGAGAGAGAGAGAGAGAGAGAGAGAGAGAGAGAGAGAGAGAGAGTATGTAAGAATTGTAGGTTCCTTGCATGAAGCTCTCTTTTCTTTGTATGTTCTCTTTTCTCCTCTGATGAGAAGATGTATGATTTTATCAAATTACTTCATACCTTAATAAATCATTGAAATACTCGTATGTGAGACCGTGGATCTTACATATGGGGGGGACAGATTGGACCCAATGCTTTTGTCTTGTGTTCATAATAAGTTTTTCGTTTAATTCTTCTTCTAAGGTTGATGTATTAACCTGTAGTTGAATTATATAAAGTAATTTATAAAATTTGTTGAAATCTTGTACTTGGAGAAAAGGTCCTCTAATAGTGGTATCATAGCTACAGGACAAGTACAAGATCTTTTCACATGCTTAGGGAAAGAAAATCAAAGATGTGGGTTATAGACTAACCTATTAATAATTGGACTATAGTGCTTTTTCTATTTTGCAGAACATCATTGCAATCGAATATGTAAGATGCTACCTTTCTACTCTTAACTCAATATTATGATTGCCAAGTTTCATATTTATTATTCAAGTTTTAATCTCTTCATCATTATCTCCTTTGACATTAAGGTAAGCACATATATTTAGACTCGTTGATTTGAGCCATTTCAAACCTAAGGATTGCTTTCCTTAAATTTGAGAGATTCTCGCTATAAATATCTTATAAAGGTATTTATACGTTTTCATTTTATTAATCAAGATTGTTAGAATTGTTGCTAGTCATTCATATTTATATTTGTATTTAAACTTTCAATGTATTGAAAAGTCATTTCTATCTATTGTTTATTTATAATCTCACATCCTCTCAGATAACTTTTCAACACTCAAGGTTAGTATCTATTATCTTGTATCCATAATCAATTTATCTTTCATTGTTATGATGTTAAGTTTCTCACGAATTATGTTCAAGAACTTTATATTGCTTATTCATAGAAACCATAACGATTCACGTCTCCTTGGAGTGTTAAATTGTTTTGACAAATAATTTCAATCACACTACAACGATGGAGGTATGTGTTGACTTTATTTAACCAACCATTCACATCATTTAAATTTCTTTTATTTTTACAATAAAGTAAGCATTCTCTTCCAGAACAGTTATACTCTATATGTCAATTCTTAAATGGATACCTGAATGGTTTTGTCCCACCTATCCCAACCTCACCCAATCTTACTTTCAAACATGGGCGAGTTAATATGATGCAACTGAGGATAGTTGCTATCCTGGGCAGGAGGGATGTCACGGTTTGTCCGTCCATCCTTCTGTGGTTAATTGGAGACGCTTCATTAGGACTTGTTTGGGGTCTTCTTGGGCCCTTTTATTTGGACACTTAGTGAAATGCTTAAAATACTAATCAAGCTTTGACCAAGCTAGTGGCCTAGGCCTGAAAATGCATTTTTCCTTTTCTACAAAAAAGAAAATAGGCCAAAAGGTGATCTAATCATTAGATCTTCTGTCATATGGACCTAACTGCCTTTTTGTCTTGTAGTGAAGTACCTTTCACAAAGAATGTTTGAAAATTTTCGTCACTTTGTTCCCTCCCTTTTTGGAGGTGCTGCAGATCCCACTCTCTCTCTACACACTCTCTCTAAAATGAGTTTAGGGTGTTTTACTTGGGTAAGGGCTTCCTTTTCTCTCTCTAGGAGCCATGGCCTGCAGTCTGCAGATCTGGACCTCCTACTCCATCATCCTCTCCACCAGCTCTCATGGAAGAGCTCACCATCCCCTCTTGTGAAGGTACAGATCTACACATCCTTGCAAGCTGAAGCTCTCCATCTCCATCACTAGAAAGCTCTCCATATCTATCTCCTCAAGGCCTCCATTTCCATCTCTGTATCCATTTGCATCTCCTCCACCTCCACCTCCATCACCATCTTCATCTTCTCCATCTCCATCATCTCCATCACCATCCACATTTCCATCTCTGTATCCATCTACATCTCCTCCATCTCCATTTGCTAGGTACAATGGCTCTACGGGACATCACCAAACAAGCAATCAAAGTTTCACTTGCACGTGGACTTAGACAAGGAGTATGCCACAATGCGAAGTAATCGAACGAAGGGATGTATTCCTGCTAAGGTGCTATGACTTCAAGGTGCAAAAGCCATTGATCTTTGGACTGATGGAAGCATTTATCCCCTTGATCCACAGACTGGTGCACCTCCCCCTTTTCATAATATCACGCAGGTCGCACGCTTCTTGGGTGACGGTTATAATGGTTTCTTAGGGTACTGTCAGAGGCTCTATTCTTTGTACTTGCAGGAACTCTCAAATCAAAATCACCTCAAGAAGCTTCTAGAATTATGCAAGGCGGAAAAGGAAGAATGTGCGTCAACTTTCATGGCCACAAAGGAACATACGCTGGCTCGAGTCAAGGATCTAGAGAAGGAGGATGCAGAGCAGAAGATGAAGCTTGATGAAGGTGTGGAAAGCAGGGATCGAGTTATAGAGAACTATCTCCGTCTTCAAAACTCAACTCGGAACCTTCGCCGACGTGTCGATCATTTCACTCACCTCCCTGTGGGATATAATGCAAGGCAGCGAAAGCGCAAGCCTCTGAGTCTTCTTTCCAAAGATGGGGGGGCTCGCAAGCGACGTGTGCGTCAAACAAGGTAATCACAGCTTCAAAACTAGCATTACATTCTTTTTTCATATAGTTATGTCATTGACTTTGTACTATGTGATGTCCAGGGAATGTGCTAAAGCAATATTAGGTTGTTCCAATACTGAGGAGTCTATCCTTGAGCACATTATTCCAGAGCAGAAAGTAATCAATATGATAACCAATCCAGTAAATGGTGCGTTGCGTGACAGGATTCAAAAGTATTTTCTCAAGGAATTCGAGCAGATTGTCAGTCCCGTTGACATGCTCACTGTGTGCGACACAGCAGGTATCAGTGAGATAAGGGAAACATGGCTTTGTATACTTGCATCACAGCACGTCTACGAGGCAAAGGAATGACACGATCTATACTTCCAACACCATACAGTATAGTTATGGCAAGGAAGTCAGCAAACAACAATATTGCTGACTTGCTAGGCAGCTTCTACAGATGGGTGGATGGTAGCATGCCAATGTCAAATTCAAAAGATTTTGCTTACAACAAGTTTAACAATGTTTACGTTGAGATGGAGGCGCTTCAACGAGCTATGATTCAGTTTTATGATATGACATTAGAGGAGACGGATGGAAAGGCTATATTTGTCCTCAAATTGGCAGGTTGTAAAGGGCCAAAGGGTGGAACGTACAAGTCTGACACTCATGAGCAGGGCATTGAAGCGAAAGAGCTTAGACGGCGAAGATGAAACAGGTGATGCGGAGAATAACTTGCACACAAAGCGACGCAAGCAAGATTACTTTGGAGTGTAGTCTGAGAAGAACATATGGTGGCAGGCGGCATGGACCCTTCCACACGAGGACCATGACAGTCTGAGGTGGTACTTCACCCGTACAGGTATTCAAGGAGTGATACACAGGCAATCAAATGGTGAAGTCTTGCATGTGCTTGGCACTGGTGACTTTGAAATAGAGTGGCACCTTGGTGGTGATCTCAAGACCCTCAAATGCATGTTGGGAACTAAAAGCGGTGCTAACACTTTGTTTCCATGCATCTTTTGTTGTCGTCCAAGGATGCCAAGTGTCGCAGTGGGGAAGGCCAAACAAGCAACCAAGGTGAAAGGTCGTAAGCAGGCAAGTGCAAAGGGCTCAAATCAATTACAAAAAGGGAAGGGTATGCACGTCTGGCTCAATGGAATTATGAGCTGCAATCAAAGCAAAGCACCATCTCGCGTAGAGGAGGATGCTACTTGGAACCCTATTCTTTCAATTCCACTGTCACGACGACGAGTACATGTGTGTACCTTGCACGCAAGACTTAGATTTCTGGACAAATTATTGATGCTCCACATCAATTATGCTTGGAACATGGAGCCAGAGTCACGGCGAGAACAGTGCATCCAAGAGCTTGAAGTTGTTTTATCATCCGCCGTGGGGCTTCACGCAGGTGCTATCACCCTCTCAGGATCGCAAAAACCCATCAAGTACCCAAGATAACCCTAATAAGATATGTATGGGTGGTGCAAAAGCAAGACACCTGCTCTCAAACTATGGTGAGGCGCAAAGCCATACACATTTTGAATTATGGAAGCAGATTTGTGATGTAACAACCTATTGAGGCAATGAGGCGACACTAGGATTGAAGCGTGCACATGTGTGGGAAGCTTGTGATGAGATGATGAGGCTTCTTGAGCGCCCGTATCTTGATGAAGCAGAGATAGCTACATTTAAGACTTCGATTGACAGATTCACAGAAGAAATGATCGATGCTCGAGGGGAAACTCATATAACACACTACATGCATATTCTCTATGCGCACAGTTCCTTCTTTCTAGATGAATATGGGTCTCTTGCACTCTGGAGCAACCAAGGCATGGAACGATCACATTACCAAGCCAAGGCGGCCTATTTTAAGAACACGGGTCATGGCGGTGGCAAGGTTCGGCAGCAATGCGTTTCACGAAATGTTCAATTGGTTTTACCGTGCACTTACTGGGAGAAAGGCCCAAAAGCGAGCCGGAAATTTGTCTTTGAGGCGCAAAATCATGAAGGTGGTAGGTGCAAGGTGAAAGAGAAGGGTGCAATGCGTCAATGGCACGTGAAAGAGCGAGGCAATGGCACAGTGGTCGACAAAGAAATGGCCGCGTGTGGTTACACACCCAATAATTCTTGTTCGCCACTTTTTGGCACGTTCATTGTAAATTGACTTTTTTGTAATTTTGCCCCCCTATAAATATCAAAGTGTTTTATTGTCATTTTTAAAAGTCTTGACTTGTGAGCTCTCTCTCTCTCTTCCTCTCCCCTTGACTCTCCCTCTCGCGGGCTCTCTCTCTCTCTCTCGCTCGTGTACTAATATCTCATGCACATGGAGTCCCCAAATGATCCTCCCTTCAATACGCAGGATGACATTTTCAAAAACCTTGGGCCCTGAGGTGTGTTATCAATCACAAATGAAAAGTCACCTTTCAGTGCAAACCTAAGGCCTAAGTACTCCCTTAGGTTCACCATATTCCAATCAGCATTTACTACGATATCCCACACATCAGCTTGCGTGTAATATGTACATCAAGCTGTTCTGCATCGTTGATGTCCGAATCGAGTGCTTGCCATTCGCCTCCAGTCAGCTTCCAACGTCTGTAAGGAAAGATAATAGAGAGTTGTTGCTTTCCAAGCTGGTACCGAATGACCATCTTCTCCGACACCACCATGCACTTTATCTTGTCACCTTGATGTTGAATAACCTTCAAATCCCACGAAGGTGGCAGAAAGGCACTCATTGCTGTGCCTCCCTTTACAATCCACATTGTAGGAGTCCCCGGTGAACATCAGCCTCCTTGAACAAAAACACAAACAAATGTAAAGGCATGAAGAACGTGAGAGTCGCATGATGTGACCCATAGGTGTACTTCATTGCATTGCACACATCAATCTCAATCCGACGTCTGGTTAGTGCAACCAAAGTATTGTCGGGCTTTGGCCAATCATGATCCGTGAGACTTGGTGTAGGGAGCCTCCGTAGAGTCCCAGAACCATCTCTTGACGTGGGTACAATATACTCTGCATGAAAGAAGAAAACTGAGCGCTCTAAAAGCTCTGATGCCGAACAACCAGTATATAGTAGCTTGCCGATTTCAAAGTGGTGCGCCTCAAAGGTTCCAGAAAGGGCCTCTAAAGGCTCCCATTCCACAAATGTCGACGGAAAGATGTCTACACAGAACATTACAAGAACACACTTGAAAAAATCAAGCTTCCGTAACATGAAATGATGATATTAGCATGTCTCAGTGCAGCCCATAAAACAAGAAGCACAAATAAAACTTACAATTTGCAGGAAAGTGTTTGTGATTGGCATTGTCAACACGGAGTTGCGATGCCTTGTAGACGTGTTGGATCATCACCTGCTTGCTTCCGTCAACCCCCTGCTTGAGATCCACTATGCGACCCTTCCAATGGTGCGACTTTAACCCTATGTATTTGCGAGAGACTTTGTGGGCTCCCCTTGTGCTTGGATGCATCGTCACCCACATTCCTTTTGCAAAGGTGCTTGTAACCCACAAGCCAGTGTCGTCTTGTTCGTTGCTGCTGCTAAAGGACTCCACTCTTGAACGAGGTCGGCGACTCATTGTGCTTGGCTAACCGATTAAGCTAAATGCTATGAAGTTGTAGGTGTGTAAGAAGATCTCTGCAACCCAATGCTAGAAGAGCATATAAGCTGGCAAGAGGAGTCAAGAATGTGTATAAGCTAGCAAGAGGAGAGTGAAGAATGTGTGTAAGCAAGAGAGGATGGACTTGATGGGGGAAAAAGTGGACTGTTTTCCAAGCTTTCCATAGCCAAGAAGGCACAGAAAGATAGATCTAACTTTAGGAGGAAAGGGGAAGGTTGAATGGGGAGGGAGGAGGCCAAAAAATGACTCTTTTAGTTAGAGAGAGACTCAAAACTGAGCTTGCTAGTACTCATTAGCCAAGGTGAATCTGGCAGCATGAATATAAGACAATGGATCGAGATGGTTGATATCTTAACAACAATATCGGGCTTTTGGTATGACGGGTATGCTTCTTATCAACTGTTATTATTTTTTGAAGAAAAAAAAGAAATATATTTAACAACATGCATACTTTGTTATTGATAGTTTTGGTAGGACTTGCCAAACACATTTTATTGGTAATGTATGATCTAATGTACCATGTGTACAACCCTATTGGTTTGTTGGACTTTTCTTTTGTTAAATCTCTAGGCCAGGTTTTGCAAGCTACGCAACTGAGGAGTGCTTTCTTAACCGGGAGGACTGTTTATGTGAGTGAACTTTCTTGAGAATTTAATTATATTTATTCAATAAAAATTATAGTTAGAGATGAGAGTACATGAATATCTCTAGTAAACAATTAGAGAAATAAAAAAAAATTATGATAAAAATAGCATATTTATGATAAAGATCCCTAAAAAGTAGGTCGATTTTTGCATACGGTGAATTTAGTGAAACGATCTGCGAAAGTTGTAGACCAAGCCTATTCGCATAATTTTAAGTACCAACTTGACAATATTCTAAGATGAAAAACCAGAGAGACACAGTGGCTGCAAGTTGCAAGCTTGTAGTTGTATACAGGGAGTCAAGACCACAGGCTGAGACATGGAAACATCTACACGGAGTATTAATTCTCTTATTGCTTTTCTTATATGGTCTAATTATTTCATGTGAGAGAGAGAGAGAGAGAGAGAGAGAGAGAGAGAGAGAGAGAGAGAGAGAGAGAGATTAAACATGGTTTGTAAGAATTGTAGGTTCCTTGGAGATGAAGCTCTCTTTTCTTTCTATGTTCTCTTTTCTCCTCTGATGAGAAGATGTATGATTGTATCAAATTACTTCATACCTTGGAGAGATTAAACATGGTTTGGAAGAATTGTAGGTTCCTTGGAGATGAAGCTCTCTTTTCTTTCTATGTTCTCTTTTCTCCTCTGATGAGAAGATGTATGATTGTATCAAATTACTTCATACCTTAATAAATCTTTGAAATACTCATATGTGAGACGGCGGGTCTTACATATGGGGGGGACAGATTGGACCCAATGCTTTTGTCTTGTGTTCATAAATATTTTTCCGTTTAAGTTTTTGGTTTACTTCTTCTTCTAAGGTTGATGTATTAACTTGTAGTTAACTTATTTAAAGTAATTTGTAAAGTTTGTTGAAATCTTATACTTGGAGAAAAGGTCCTGTAGTAATAATGCTACTTGCCTACATCCATATAAATGCTACACATAAACTTCGTCCTATATTCATTGACCTAGACATATTATTCTCACATGTACATACGACCATATATAATATCCCAAATCCTAAGGTTGCTACCCACACATAAATCATAGATGACATAAACCTACATGGCTTGACATGCACACATACATTTGTGTACCACATTTTCAACACCCCTTGGGTGCCCAAATGGGTCTCATCCCAAGAGAGTAATGTGACATACATGACATGACATTCTTTGCTCCCCATTGATGGAGACAGATATACATTCACTTAGACTACATCATCGGTGGCTCTAGAGGTGATTACATCAACATGACATGACATGAGATATAATATGATCATAGACATAGAACATAATCATAGATGTCTAGAAAAGATGTTCTTTTGGAGCATCATCAAGAGTTGCTTCCAACATTACATTGGATTGTTGCTTTTCCTTTGACATAGAACATAATCATAGACATCATATCTAGAAAAGATGTTCTTTTGGAGCATCATCAAGAGTTGCTTCCAACATTACATTGGATTGTTGCCTCCAACATTACATTGGATTGTTGCTTTTCCTTTGACCAACAATTCTTCTTAAGGTGACCTACCTTGCCATATGCATCACATACAAGCTTGGGCTTGTTTCAATGACGACATTGGGCCATTACATGTCCCATCCTTACATGATGGTTACATTTTAGTCTCCTTGCTATTTATGAAGCTTTGTTGTGTACCTTTTAGCTTCTTATTCTCTTCAAACAAGGAGGATTCAACACCTTCAAACAAGAAGGATTCAACACCTTCAAGAGTAAGACTTGGAAGATTAGTAAGACTTGTTGCCACCAAAGCAAACTCTTAAGGCATGCTTTTGATTAAGATTGCTATTGCATCCTTCTCATCCATGGGTGCCTTGATACCTGCAAATGGCATTATGAAATACTCTTCATCTTACCTACTTGCTCTACAAATGAGTCTTTGAACTCCATATATCAAGCCCATAGAATTGAATTTTCAGATTTTTTTTTGAATTTTTTACCTTAGCTCCAAATACTTTCTGTAGCTCATCCCAGGCTTATTTGGCATGCTCTTTGTTGGCTGATGTGATGAATGATATTATCCCTAATACTTAACCCAATGATGGAAATGGCTTTTTTATCTTTATTTATCCATGACATTAGGAAAAAATTGGACTCAAAAAGGGGCCTTGTAAGAGATCCCTTGGGATGGTGATGTGGACAAAGCAAGCCAATAAACCCACATATAATATTGGAGGGTACGTGCGTCATTTTTGAGTTCTTTATTCCATTAACTGACATGTAGGGTGCTTTTTAATTCAAAACAATGCCCTGAAGTATAGTTTTTTATTCCCACTATGGTGCCTTATTTTATTGAAAAAAGTCACCACTCTCTTTCTTCATTACACTTTTGAATGGAACCAAGCCAACTTTGCTTATTACCAAACTTGAATCAAACTTTGTTCCTGCAACCCATCATCTTGCATTGTCTCCCTCATTCGCTTCCCGACTCCACAACCACAACCACTCCAAATCCGAATTGTTTTGAGCGGGAAGTTTTTGATTTTCTCTTCTTCTCAAGGCGGCAAGTTTTGAAAAAGGATGGAAAACTATTTGTTCTTCATGCGCCATACCTGCTTGTGCATGAATAACAATCCCATTTCTTACCTTTTTCAAGTGAGGGTTGTGCTTACAAGTATTGTTTACATTTTGGTGCATCCAGGATACCAACAAGTTTGTTTGATGGACAAGGAGGTATTATTTAGTGATGTCTTTTGGTTTTAATGAAGCAATCTTCTTCACGGGAGATAAGTGTAATATCTTTGGTTTCTTTTGGTTAAAGTGTGAGTTCATGATGCTTTTTGGTGTTGTTAAAGCACAGAACAATGCAATGGAACCTGTGAAACAAAAGAAGAAAAAGGTGGACATCCACTTCCAAGTAGAATTATGCTCCCTGCTGTAAGAGAAATTGGTCTAGGCCAGCATGCGAAGCCCACATTACCGAGCTTCGAAATGAAGGAAACAAAAATATGGACCTATGGTTGGATGGTAGTATTTACCCACTAGATCCAACCTCCTCTCAATCTCCATCATTCTTTGGGTTGACAAGTTTCTGCAAGTTTGTGTATGAGGGTGAAAATGGATTGCTTGGATATTGCAAAAGATTGTTTGGCCAATGTCAAATTATCTTTGAAAGACATTTGAGTGATAGAGATGCCAGAATAAAAATGCTTGAAGGTGCGAATTTTTACTTGGCATCGATCACAACAGCTTTGCAAGCTTCAAATGAGGACAAAGCAAAAGTTTGTTCTGGGTTACAAAAAGAGATTGATCATTTACAGAGCGGACTATTCGTAAGATGCAGGACACTATTAAAGAGAAGAATGAAATTTTGGCAGTTCGAGAAATCAATAATTTCACATTGGAGAGTGAGAATACACACCTTCGAAAACAACTTGAAAAGTTCAACAAAAAATTACAATATTTGAAAGACACGCCATTGGGTGCTTGATTACGCAAGCGACAGATCAAACCATTGGAAGAACTCAATGTTGGAGGTGGCCAATGGAAGCGTCGTGTAAAAGCTTGGAGGTATTGTGATCTATAATTTCTTTGAGCACTCACTTTTCATTTTCATCTTTAATTCATTTTTTGGAGATGGGGGATCGAGTCTGGGAGTGGTATAGTTAGATGAATGATGGACTAAAATAGCTATCGTTGTTGCTTCAGGATGGTCACAGATGTTGTGGGTCCAAAAGAGCAAAGTTCTGATATATTTGGCAAAGTTCTGACAAAAGACATCGTGGAGTCAGCATTGATACATCATCCTAAGTTTGCAAGACTTTGATCAGACATAGCAAAGCAATCCTTGCAGGAGGTGAGTGAAGCATTCACTCCTGCAGATGCACAAGGTATATGTGACATGGCTGGCATAAGCACAAAGTCTTACAGGATGTTGTTTAATAAAGTTAAAGAAGGTTTCAATTCTAAGCTTGAAAAAAAAACAGTAATTCCCATTCCAAAACCATTTCACGTGAACAAAGCTCAAAATATTCTCAACTTGGGAATGGTCGAACTTGTTGGAGAGCCTTGTCATGTGTCTAGTACATTGACAGTGACTAAAAAGAGCGGGGAACAGAAAAACAATTTCATTATGGATGTTCGGAAATTACAAATGGTGAAATTTTATGACATCAGTGTACATGAGTGCAATGGAAGGCTGAAATTTGTTTTAAAACTTGATGAGAGTGAGGTGGTCAAAGGACAGAAGCTGGAAAGGGTTAGCATGACTTTAATGAATAGAGCTTTGGATGCAAGTATCAGTAATGCTGATGAGAGGCACTTTAGTGTATAATCCGAAAATGAGATTTGGTGGCTGGCTGCATTTGAGGTGATGTGCTATCCATTTTTAAAAAAAGTATATTATGTTGCTATCCTCTTGTTATGATGTTGTAGACAATTTAACTGGCCTCTTGTTAATAGGTTCCAACAGAGACCCATGAAATTCTAAAGTGGTACTTTAACCAAACTGAGCTTCCTTCCACTATCCAGCAGCAGTCGAATGGCGAAAAGCTTTATGTAGAAGGATATGGTGAATATGAGGTTGAATGGCACCTGGTTGCAGATCTTAAAACTTTGAAATGCATGTTTGGTATTTCCCAAGGAGCAATGGCCAAGTATCCTTGCCTGTATTGCATGACCGAACGAGGTGTCTCCAAAGGAGGAAAAGAGAGAGAATGGAAATGCCTAAATGTAATCAGTAATACGCGCGTGAAGCCCCAAATCGTGATGCTCCAGGAGTGGATCCTAATTGGGATCCAATTCTTCCTATCCCTTTGATTAGAGTTCATATTTGTGTTTTGCATGCGCTGGTTAGAATAATTGAGAAACTAGTCTACATGTACATCGAATTTTCATGGAATATGAAACCAGCATTAGAGAGTGAAAGAACTATTAAAAAAATAGAGCAAGTGCTTTCAGATGCACATTTACATTGTGGTCAAGTGAAGATTGAGAAGGACTTGAGAAGATCAGGGAAGACCGAAAATGTTCCTAGCAAACCATGTTTTGGAGGTGCAAAAGCCAGAAAGTTCTTATCTAATCATACCCAGAGAGGTCATCTGGGTAGAGATTTTGAGGTGTGGAGGAAGCTTCATGCAGCTGTACCTGATCGAGGCTCTTCAGAACAAGCAAGGGTGGCAAAGGCCAAAGCGTGGTTGGCACTTGATCGCCTAGCACCTTTGTTGCAAAAAGCAAGGTTTGAAGATGGGGATGTTGAGAAATTTGAGGCAGTTGTGACAGAGTTCTACACTAGCTATGAAAAGGCATGGGGTGCGACAAAATTGACACAATACATGGTTATTACTTGAATACCTACAGCTTTGAGTTTTTATTGTTGTTCAAAATATATTGTACGATACTAAATGTCTTGTTGTTGTTGAGCATTTGTAGCACATTTTGCATGCACATGGAACCTTTTTTGAAGAAGAGTTTGGAAGCCTTGGGATTTGGTCTACCCAAGGCATGGAAAGATCTCATTGGCAAGCACGTTGTGCCTATCAAAGGGCCACTCAACATGGAGGAGGAGTGAAGAAAAGTAATCCCATGAAGCAACTATGTCAGTGGTGGTATAGGCAGATCCAAGTGAGGGCTCGTGTGAAGATCAAACAGTCTGAATCAGCTTGTGCAATAAGAAAGATGCAGGCTGAACGGAGACGATCAATATATGTCTCCTCACTGGGAAGGCAGAATCATGCTGAATGGCTAAGACAACGACAGACAGGGCAGAGTGTGGAAGAAAATTGATCATTGAAATACATATTATAAAACAATGATGTAACTGTAAAAGATTTTTAAAGAACAAGAGCTTTCATCTATGTCCCATATAAATGTTTTCAATATATATACATTTCATAGTTTTTAATGGTAAGCAAGAAGAGTATCGAGAAATATGAAGAAACTTCTTAGCAACTGGAACAATCTAAATCTGTTAATCTGGAGCAGAGACTTCCCCCAGCCGAGCCCTTTTGATGAAGTTTCTACAACATCTTCTTCATCCTCTATCAATGGCACAACAGGGACCTTTGGCCTTGCTGTTCTAAGAAGATGCTTCTTCCCGCAATCATTCAAATAGATTAGGATCTGTGATTCCACATGCCAAGCCGTAAGCAGCATATGTTAAATAATATTTACATCTCAACGAATATACTCCAGGTCCCTCCCCAAAAATTTGAAGAGCTGCTTGCCGCTCCAGAAGTATTGCCTTGTTTGCATTCAGCCTTAAGTGATAGCCACCTAAATACCTGGATAGAGTCTTTATCGCCATCAGAGGAAAACTTGCATTGTCCTTGGAGAAGCTAGCGTGAAATATCACAATTTGAGGGAATTTTAGGCGATGTATATATGTTCCTAGTGTCGAATCGTGGCCCAATCCCGCCATACGCTTGCCTGAAGCACGTTTGAGGAATGTGTGTTCATATATTTCCAACTAAAAAAATAAAGGAGCATTAGCCAGAAACAACATCACCAAACATTTCAGGACAAAGTTGATAAAGCCAAATCCGCAACAAAAGTACGAAAACACAATAAAAAAAAACTAACCTCTTGGCTCTTATCTGCTTTAAGCAAGGCGTCTTGCCATAAATTAGTGCTCGAAATAGGAACGGTTTTCGTTGTCTTACTTGGCACATCCCTAAACCCTCCCATGTTGGTAATATTCAGTCCCTTGGTTCTTATAGCTCTTCCTCTGTGGCATCTTTTCCTTCATATTTAAGGGCATCAGCATAGATCATCTTTAGTGTTGCTGTAGCAGATAGGAACTCGGTGTCTTTCACATGGCTATCCACTAGTAAGTACTTATCTATCCCATCATCACCTACAAAATTGTCACCGACCTCCAGATTTTGGGTTATGAAAGTTATGCAATGGTCCTCCCTTAAGTTAAATACATGTTGTATGTCTGTCAGCAATATATACTCTGAATTTCCTACTTGGTAGGAGGGGAGTAATGGCGTTGGAATGGGGGAGAAGTCATCTGATTCAATCACAAGCTGACCTACATCAGTGTTTTGTTCTCTCACTGCCTCAATATCAACCGCCGAGCTGAGCTTCCTCTCTTCTTCAACATTGAACTCCTAAATCACATGAGGAGTGTCCTCCTCTTCAGCAACATCCTCAATGGTGGGACTAGCCTGACGAGAAACCGTGTCTTCACTTTTATTTGTTGCATGCGGCTCTGTACATTCTTCATCTGTTAATTGCACGTTCATGTGCAAGAAGCATAAGAAGGCATAAGAGTATTCCATCAAGCGGCATTTTCTTTTGTGAAAAGGGCATGGCAAAGCTCTCTTCTTATCACATGGTACCTTGTGCCAATCCCTGTTTAACCTCTGCTTCTTCTCTGGCGACACCTTGAGATTAAAATGAATGTGATTTTTCCCATCAATCATCACTGGTTCTTCATTTGTGAGCTCATCAAACTCTTGCTTTGCCTCTTCAAAGTATCCGGGATGGCTAGAAAATGTATCCTCCAGAGAAAAATCGCAATTGAACATCAACGAAATTGAAGGGTGCAAATCATGACGTCGACATTTGTAGAGGAAGTCATACAACAGAGTTGCAGGTGTTTCTTTAATCTCTTCGTCCACATCAAACTCGACTTGAACTTGCGCCATGGCTGAATTCAAGGGTGTAGATAAAACATGGAAAATATTAGTTCAAGCAATGAATCAAGAGACAGTCGGTCTTAAACACCAAATCTCTGTGTGGTGAATGGATTCAACATAACGCGAGAGAAGATGCCAGAGGAATCCAGGTATTCCTCCTCGCGTTGTAGTGAATCTATTTTCCCTAACGCAAATAAAATTGCAGCTTCGTCAAGGACCTCTGCTCGCGTTATGGTGAATCGATTCACCATAATGCGAGGAGGAATATTGTGCTTCCTATGGGACCTTCGCTCGCGTTATGGTGAATTGATTCACCGCAACATGATGACTTTTTCATCCTTTGGTGCCGCCTCTCACGTTATGGTGAATTACAAATAAAGATACTTCTCAAGTACCCATACTAAGAGAGGAGGTGTCAAACTAATCAAAATAGTCTTCCTCGCAGTCAATTCACCATAATGCGAGGGGTCATAGGTTTTCAATTCACCTTAACGCGATGAAAAGACAAAGCAAGGAGTTCTGCAAGAATGAAACCAAAAGAACGAAATAACAAAAGAAGAAGGAAGCACAAAAGAGATAAAAATACCAGGAAAACGAATTGTATACAAACGTCGCAGGAGATGGAGATGAAGGAGGTTGTCGTTATCTTTGATGGAGATGAAGGAGGTTGGAGATTTGTCTTTGTCGTTTGATACAGGAGGATGAAGGAGGATGATTGATGAAGGAGGGTGGGAGATAGTCATTGATGGAGATGAAGGCCGTTGGTGGGGAGATAAATGAGAATACGAACTCCAAGAGAGGCAATAAATGAGATGGGTATCCTAGAGAAGCAATTAAAAACCGTTTTTAATGCTATGCGACACGTCAGCGTCGCGTTTTCACCCGCCATTCCATGAATGCCACGTGGCAGCTCGCCATGTACCTAACACGTATACACGCTATAAAGACTAATCAAAGCAAGAGAGACAATTAAAAACCCTTTTTAATGCTATGCGACACGTCAGTGCCGCCTAGTCGCCCTGGCAGCCCGCCAGCACGTGTGTTCGCTCTAAAGACTAATCAAAGCCGTTAATCACGCCACCTTTGCGTCCTCTTATCGATTTCGCCTTGTCCATCCTCCTGCTTGCCTCCAGGTGACTTCCGACTACCCCCACAGTACTGAACCAATATTCCACCTCCTACACGACAGTCTCCATCCATTTCCACGCATGAAATGTGAGTTTTTGTATATTACTTGATTGTTTTGTAAGTTTCTTGTATATTGCTTGATTGTTTTGTTTTTTCTTCGACTGTTTGTCCTCTGCCATTGTTTTTTCTTCGACTGTTTGCCTTCTGCCATGGTGATTCGATTCACCTTAAAGCACACGACGGGCCATTAGAATCTCAATACGGCTCCATGTGTTATGGTGAATCGAATCACCAAAATGCAAGATGGAATGGTAAGAGATTCACGATAATCTTCCTCCCATTGTAGTAAATCGATTCACTATAACGCGAGGAGGATTGTTTTGCTTTGACTGGCCCTTAGTCCCGCATTATGGTGAATCAATTTACTATAACGCAAGATCAAAGGGCAAAGGATTCACGATAATCCACCTCTTATTGGTGTCAATTTATTCACCTCCTACACGACAGTCTCCATCCATTCCCACACATAAAATGTGATGGACGTGTATTACTTGATTGTTTTGTGAGTTTCTTTTATATTCCTTGATTTGTTTTGTTTTTCCTTCGACTGTTTGCCCTCTGCCATGGTGATTCGATTCACCTTAAAGCAGGAGACGAGCCATTAGAATCTCAATACGGCTCTATGTGTTATGGTGAATCGAATCACCAAAATGCAAGATGGAATGGTAAGAGATTCGCGATAATCCTCCTCCCGTTGTAGTAAATCGATTCACTATAACGCGAGGAGGATTGTTTTGCTTTGCTTTGACTGGCTTTAAGTCTCGCGTTATGGTGAATCAATTCACTATAACGCAAGACCAAAGCTCAAAGGATGCATGATAATCCACCTCTTATTGGTGTCAATTAATTCACCATAATGCGAGGAGGATTATTGTGCTTCGATGGGCCTTCATCTCGCGTTATGGTGAATGGATTCACCATAACGCGAGGAAAGGCATATTGCTTTTTTGATCACCCTCTCTCGCTTTATGGTGAATTGTTAATTTTATACTACTGAATAGCTAACTTTTCTGCTCTTGCTTACGTTTTCAAATGGCTCGTGTAAGGCATACAGCTAGACCCATTGACAATGCAGGTCTCTCATCTAGTGGGAAGAAGATGGGCACTCTGAATGCCTCAAGATCGAGGAAATCAAGCAGTCCTTCCCGATTATCCAAAATGCAGCCTAGACTAAGGCGTTTCGCAGAGCATTCGTCAGCGCTGCGAGAAATCACAAAGTTTATGAAGCACCCGACTGTACTGCTATTCCAAGATTACCTTTCCAGAGGCTTGCCAGGAGAATTTGTGAGCAAAATGGAATTTTGTTTAGGTGGAAGGCATCGGCCCTGTTTTGCTTGTAGGAGGCCTTAGAAGATTGGATGATTGATTTCTTTTTTGGATAGTTACGTTCTTGCTGCCCATGCACATAGGGTCACAGTGATGAACAAAGATTTTTTCAGCCTAGTAGCCCTTCGTTTTAGATATGATAAATTACTTAGACCAGTTACATTTACTGATGCATGAATGGTGCAAATTTTGGATGTCCGTCCTGTTCAAAGAGTGAGAATTGAAGAGGTGACCGAGGGAGGTCCAGATCATGAACATCAGACTCGGGCAAATTTTCTGACAAGCGCTCAAAGGGAACATCAAGTGGCAATGCTTGCATTGCAAACAAAAAGAGAAAATGTTCGCACACTCCACGCTATGAATCGGGAGACGCTTCAATTTTTGTTGCCGGAGTTCTATGTACCCTTCAATATTAGAGGGCAAAGATGTTATTTCCCCATTCATACTGTGGAGATAAACATTTTGTTTGATTCTAAAACTGAAGTCAATGACAAAGTGCTCAGATGTGTTTTAAGATATACTCTTTTCTCTGTCCTCCCACAATTTTTCATTCTTGGCTCTTAAAGTTTATGCCTAACTCTTGATATGTTTCCTTGTGAAGTTTTGTTATTTCGCAATTGCCCGAGGATGTACAGCATCGAGTGTTCCAGATTGATTCGCTGATCTCAACACTGTTGCTAGTAGAGTCAGTTCCGTACCTCGATGTGCTGAATTGGTTTTTCGGGAGGTCCAGCTGGACGATGCTCGAGTATTTTTTTTGGCATATCATGAAAAGTGAGTTTGTCTCTCTATCTCTCTTGCATGATGTTTATACGAATCACCATACACAAGTTATATAGTGCTTCCTTTGGCTTGAAACTACTAGAAATCTATTTTATTTATGCCTTGATGAATTGTGATGGTAGGTTCCATCCATGTCTCGCTACGTGGACCTAGACGTCCAAACGTTTAGGGAGGAAACGATTGCGAAATTGATCGAGGTCGCAGAAGTTATGCCTCCATGCGGCCCAGTGGACTTCATCCCGCCCAATCCACGAGGGGGGATAGGCCCCCCTGAGCCTCTTACATGGGCTCCGTACTTGGAAGAAGAGCCATGGCTCCATCCTGAAGCCGAGTCCTATGGGTTCCAGTAATAAATAGTTTTTTCCTTCTTCCAAAATATGCAGCTACACATGTACATTTATATTTTTTTGCACATATTTAGTGTTATTGGAGAGAGAACATCAATTGTAAATGCACTTTTAATTTGAAAATCAGAGGATCAAATTTGCTACTGTGTTCCTTTAGTGCTTGTTTTCTTACTTTAAGCCGTTTTTGTGTACATAAAAATTCAATTGGGGAATTTTTACCTTCAATACATTGTTTTAAACAATAAAGCATTACAAAAGCAATATTCTGAATAGATAAGTTTATTGCATATGGAAAATACATTGTCACTGTATACATGGTCACATCATATATATCTTCTAGTGCCTCCAATTCATGTGGGGCTGCAACATCTTTACAAATGATCTGATGCTCTCTTCTTTTACTTAGCTTCCAACCATCGAGCTGCTTGAAGCAAAATTGATCTGGAGGATTCTAAATAGCTACTTTTAATTCCTTCCTAACATATTCGAGAGTCCAATTCTCTTCTACTTCCAATGTCAATGATGGGTGACCCTGTCGAATCATAACTATATCTATCAAGCAAGAGTGGCTGCCATCTCTTGTATCTTGGTCCATGCTTTCCCAGTTGTTGTTGATCCATTGCCACCTTCTATAAGTAAATGACATGCACAGATGTTCCCTGGCAATATAGTATCTGATTCCAAAATATCATAAGGATAATTTCCCGAGTATAATCAAATAAGCGTTGTAACTGTTTCACAAAAATACATCTGAATGTTATAACACTCACCGAAATGCAATGTCGGAGGTGTTCAATCGACATTCGATCAAATCATCTCCCTTTGATGATTTCACTCTCCAACCTTTGTCAAACAAATGATCAAGCCACGCTTCATCTATATCTTTGCACACAAAAGTTGTTCTAGTTTTTCTCAATTGTTTACAATCAGAAAATAAATCAACAAAGCATGCAATTGGAACAAACAAACTTAAGTGGACATTTCTTGCACCAATGCTAGGCTTCATAGCACATTTAATATCATTAAACATTTTGGTCCTGTATGACTCTATCACTTCTGTATCAAGCAAAGGCCACTCAGGACTATCAAGTGCAGGCAACGGAATACGTCCCAACTTTCCATGTCGACTCAATTGAGTGGGCAAGGTATAAAATGAGTCATAGAAATATGTTCTACTTCTTGTGAGATCACTTGGTGCACGACCTTCATATTGAAGTTCCCCCACCTCACCATGTACGACATTCAAGAATCCCGTCAAGCATTGTGCAGGCTCCCACTCCTGAAGATTGGATGGGTGCAAATCTGTGCAAGGCAGAAAAATGTATATCAATCACCTTATTTGCAACATTGAAATACAAAACACAAGCACTTACAATGTGGTCTGTGTCTTGGAAGTCCTTCCAATGGTCCCACGTTGATCTCTTTTTGCATGAATACATGCTGGATCAACACTTCTTTGACAGTTTTCCCTCCTAGTGCCATCTTAAAGTCAAGGATCCTTCCTTTCCAATGTTTGGCCAAGTCTTCAGATGCCTTTCCCTTCACTCGGTAGTGGCCACGTTTTCCTGGCTTCATAGTGACCCAAGAGTACTTCCTGTATACTTGGGGAATCCATTCTTCGTTCTCGTCTTTTATGTTATACAAACACAGATGGGTACGAGATTCCATAGCAAATAAGGCAAGAGGCTCCATGCAGACATCTTGTGCATCTATTTGTTGCATGATGGACATCAATTTTGTAAGTATCAGCTCAAGAGATCCATGCTTCAGTTGTCTCTCAGACACGACTCGCACATAACCTCCGCCGCGGCGGGTAGCATGCACCAGAACCCAGGCACCTAGTTAACCAAGAAACGTACTGCGGTTTGTGGCTTTTTCACTGTTCATAGAATTAAAAAAAACACTTCCATTACTCCCATCTATTACATCTTAACCATCGATAACCAAGAGCCTCATCACTAAAGGGCACGGTGAAGTGACAAGCCCTTCACTATGGGATCAAGGGTGTAGGAGGATTCTCGTAGATCGAGGTTACAAGGGCGGTATGATGTGGTCGACAAACCCAAAAAATTGACTTAAAATTATTTAGAAGAGAATCGCTTTTGCACGATGGATAGAATGGTGTAATGGTTAGGTTCTTGCCTCCTCATGTGCGGGTCGCGGGTTTGATTCTCGAGTACTCTTTTTTGGTTTTTTTAAGTATTAAAAAAAAACCAAGGCAAGTTCCCATGCCCATGCCCACCCTAAGGTCATGCCCAGCTGAGTTTACCATGCCTATGCCCATGCCCACCCTAAGGTCATGCCCAGCCGAGTTTACCATGCCCATGCCCATGCCCATGCCCATGCCCGGCCAGTGAGCCCATGACCGGCTGAGTTTACTATATTTGCCCAAGTTCACTCCGCGCGATCCTACGACCCACACCACCTCAATTTTCGTGTCCCTTGTCCCCCCATCCTAGATCCCATGGTGAAGGCCTTGTCACTTCCCCATGCCCTTTAGTGTTGAGGCAAGGAGAGTAGAGAAAAGAGAAATCTTGGATTTCTAAAAAATAAGAATAAAAAATCCCTTCGATTGCTATTATCTATCAGCATGTGCTATTGCATTTTAAACCTTTTGTATTTCGGCTTCCATTCCTGCGTTTCGTTTCTTAATGTCTTTTACAAAAAAGAATGACGAATAGCGGTGGTTTTTCCTCTTGTAAGAGAGACGGTGATGGCAAGGAGGGAGGACCTTGATGACGTCAGCGATGGCAAGGAAGGAGACCTTGTAGGGGTCGGCGATGGCCAGTGTACACAGAGAAGGGGAGGGCTAGAGCTTGGCAGTGAAGCGGAAGAGATGCTGGCCTTGGCTATGGCGAAAGAAAGCTCACCCCCTCCTCCTCTGCAAAGAGGCTAGCTATGGCAAAAAAAAGAAGCTTTGAACAGCGATGAAGAAAGTAGCAACTTGAACCATTATAATTATAATAAATTTTTTTATAAAATTATAATTACCGCAGCAACGCACAGGACATAACAACAAAACAAAATCCTCGAGTTTGTTAGATCTCTGTAGGCGGTGCACCTCGGCGGCTATTTTTTTAAACTCTACATCTGGCACGCCTTAATATCTTTTTTAACTCTTGCTCGACACTTACATATCTCTTGCTACTGCTTTAGGTTGACGCCTTATATTATCACTAACTAGGCTGTATTTAAAGAGTTTTGGTCCATTATGTAGCCATCATGGTCAGGGGTCGTGGGAGGGTTAATCCTGGCCCTCCATTTGGCAAGCATTAAAAGCAGTAATCACCCCTTAGAAGTAACATGATTTTGACAAATCAACACCCAGAATGTGGAATGCAACAGGATTTTGACAAATCAGTGCTCGGAATGCGGAATGCAGCAGATTGCACCACCTCAACATGTAGAAGCTAGATTGAAGGACATGGCACCACCTCACTGATTTCTGATATTTATGACTGTCCTCCCTCTCCCCCAAGCCATGATAGATAGGAATGGCCTCCCGAAGGCCATGACGACCGGGAAAGGCCGTAAGGGAGGCCCTTCCGATCGGAAGGGCCTCCTAAACTTTAGCTTTAACCATGTTAAGACAGGCTGTAAACCCATTGCATCTACATTGGTCGTGGTAACTAGCCATTGCTGTTTTCATTTGTAAAAAAACAACCCATAAAAATCCAACCCTTATAACTTTTAAACTTTGTTGCCTTTTGTTGAGAGAGCGTTCCCACTAGTGAAAACAATGCTCTATTGGCCACCGAGAGATGCCATGTAACATGTGAGAGAACTCCACATCACATATAATCCCGCCTATATTAAAAATATAATAGACATCGTAGTCCCAATGATGTAAAAACTAATTAAACACGACTAAATTCTGTACATTATTGTGAACATTATTCCTACAAGTCCTTTGAAGGCATTAAATCATTAGCAAGATTTTGACACATTCTTTTTTATATTCACCACACCTACCATCCTTGCAAGGACCATCATTAGTAAGATTCGGACATACCTTTCCTTATATTGCTATCGATTGCTTTGGGTCACTAGCATGCATTAGAGAAGATAATTAGCAAAGGTAAGACTCAATTACACAGCAAGAGAATGTGTTGCATTATGAGAGAAAATGACTTATATACAAGGCTATAATTGTTTACACACACTTAAACTATGGTCGACTGAGCACTCAAGGCTCATAAGTGGCCTATTTCTTATACAATGAAGTGGGAATCACCCTAAATATTTTGTCTGACCATTTTCGGTGGGATGTTGGTCCAAGTTATACATTTGGACACCATTGTTTCAAAGATTGATTATACATGCTTTGGGTGTCTCCGTCTTTGCTATGTTATGTAGAATTATAGTAGCAACTCCTGATAACCCCAAAATGGATTCAAATTCTCACCTTACTATCTCCTTCCTATCGATTGTTCTCGTGATCGAGTAAAAGATTTTGCTATGGGGAGATTTGAGAAGCGATTTTGTTGATGTGATGTTGCATAAATATTCAATGGTCATTTTTCTTCTGGAGGTAATGGAGAAGGTTAGTTAGTAAATGATGAAGTTAGTAAATGAGATGAGGATTTCTATGATGAGTGATTGCATTTCTTTTACATCTCTTTTTTTAAACAATCCCAAGCAAGTTTACATTGTCTATTTCAAGAGTTAGCGGCGGTGATTCTGAGTCTTGTTAGTGAAGGAGGAGAAGGGATGGGGATTTGGAGGAACGTTGACACAATCAACAAAACGAGAGAGTAAATATGAGTTTCTCATTGATACATTGAAGTTATGCAAATATAGATTCTTGGTTATTAATTTCCCTATTTTTTAGGGAATTATCAAAGGATCTCAAGTTGTCTTGAAGTGGACTTGTCCCTGCATTCTTCATTCCATGTGCTTTTCCTTGTATAAATATATTGTGTACTCTTTACTAGCAGACATACAATGAAGTGCATTAAACTAAGTCAAGAAGACTCTTAATGTAGTTTGTTATTGAAGTCAAAATTATTGGAGAGGCATGTAAGAATTCTTTTGACTAGTAGACATACAAGGAAGTGTATTAAAGTGAGTCAAGAAGACTCTTGATGTAGTTGTTATTGAAGTCAAAATTATTGGAGAGTCATGTAAGAATTCTTTTGACTTGTAAAGTTAATATAAAAATCCTTCACCTTCTTGAGAAGAGTTTGGGAATTTATGGTGAGGATATTATTGTTGAAGGGATTCTTTTGTTGTTGGTGGCGAGGTTTGAATGGGTGTCCATGAGGACAACCTATTGTGCTTGCACCTACCTTTGAAGGGAAATCTAGGCGATGGGTCATACCAAAGACTAGGCTTTTGCCTACGGTCCTCCCATCCAGAGATGTACCTAGAAGGATGTCGATGATGTGGCTATGGTGCATACAAACTTGCATTTTTCCACCAGTGTGGTGGGTGAGTATTTGTGTTTAGTCAACACTGAGAAATTGCTATAATAGTTATTCAATTGAAAAAAGAATGGTAAGCCGGTGAGTATTTGTGTTTACTCATTAAGCAACTCCTATAGTAATTAGTCAATTAAAAAAAGGATGGTAAGAGCCAATGGGCTTATTCATTAATGCGATTGGCTATCTATTTTTTGCATCCAAGTATCTATCAAGAAGACAATGCTCCATTGCAGCCATGCAACTTATGAAATTCTCTTCAGTGTGATCCATAGGTGAGTGAAGCAGCATGGCTAGTAGGGATTAATCTCAAATAGTTTTCTTTTCATTTTTTCTCTTCTCTTCTTTTCTTCTTCCTTTTTTTGATTTTTTAAATTTTTGGTTGTAATGTATTTAAGTGATATGCAGGAGTGTGTAATGATCTAGAAGGGTTTCCTATGTTGTGGTGACTCCCAAAGTGGGTAATAGTTTAAGATGTTCCATTAAGCGTTTAGTTGACTCTTACCGTGGCATGAGAAATTGTTGAAGTTGAAGCTTTGACTAGGTTTTCTTCACATGATGCATCTGATGAGAGGACTTGTTGCATAGCCTTGTTGTTCAGAATGCAAGTTGGTTCTTGGCGGCTTCTTTATTTTTGGGAGAGGGTTCTTGTGGTCTGCTTTTTGTTGCTTTGGTCGCTGTCACACCATGTGAGACGTGGGTGTGCTTGTGTTTGACGTTGTTCTTTCCTTGATAGATTTAGGCACCTAGATGGTGGAATTTGCTAGCAGATACCCTCTATGTGGTGGTGGCTGATTGGGGTAGCATGAGAAGTCATTGTGTCATGCTAACTTATTGGTGGAATTTGTTAGCAGAGACCCTCTATGGTGTGACCGATTGGGGATGCACGAGAAGTCATTGTGTTATGCTAACTTATTGGTGGAATTTGTTAGTAGATGCCCTCTATGGCTAATTGGGAATGCTCCAGAAGTCATTGTGTCATGATAACTTATTGGTAGGGTGAGTGATTTCACCAATAAAATACTAATGGGAGGTTGCAAGATGAGGGTACTCACTTTCGTTCACTCTCTCTAAAATTGGGACATCCATGCATCTCGGGCGGAGTACCTCGATCGTGATAGTGCCGTGAATTAAAACACGACACGTGCCTCCCGAGCCTAAATTGACATATCTCGATCGAGATGCCAACTAATGCCACGCTAGCAGGTCCGGGTTTCCAGGCGTCATCCATGTCACCATTACATGTCACCGCCGCCACCACAATATCTCGACGATCGAGATATCTATGCCACTCGGATCCACATCACGGCCACGCTGTATCCCCCTAGGCGTATTTGACTAGCACATCTCCATCGTCCACGTATCTCGAACGAGAAATTAACATCAAATCGCGACCATTCATTGTTCGAGGTAATGGGATACAATCTCCACCGTCCCCATATCTCGATCGAGATACTGAGATCAAATCTCCACCGTCCAAATAACTCGTTCGAGATACAGAGATACAATCTCCACTGTCCAAATATCTCGATCGAGATATGTAGATGCAATATCCACCGTCCAAATATCTCGTTCGAGATACGTAGATGCAATCTCTACCGTCCATTCAGGTACGTTGGAAGATGCGATCTCAGCCGTTTAAATATCTCGATCGAGGTATATAATGAATCTTGACCGTCGACATACCTTGGTCGTGGTAATAACTTTAAATCGTAGCCGTCCATGTACCTCGAACGAGATAGTAATACCAAATCTCAGCCGTCGATCCTTCACCAACCCTAAAATTAAGTGTGTATCTTGGCCGTACGTTGCACTAAATCTAATATCCAGAGCGTTAATCTTGCAAACCCTAAATTGCATGATTTTACCGAACCTCGATCGAGGTTATAAAACCGGAAAACTTTTTTTTTTGCCTCATTGTCACAAGTCGTTTTCACTCTCCTTGCTCTCTTGATTTGGATTAGCATTAATGAGCCCATTAGCATTGTTTTATAGCTTCATTAGTGCTACTTAGCACTAAGCATTAGACCCTTCACATTAGACCCTTCACATTGGACCCTTCACATTGGGACCTTTGTGTTTGGCTTAGGTTTTAGCATGGAGGGCCACGAGGAGGGCCATGAGGAGGGCCGCTCATCTATTGCGGACCTCATTGCGGAGATAGACCGCGAGTTAGCGGCTATCCGTAGGAGTGCTAGAGACACACCGTCTACATTACATATCGTGTGGCAGACTTGGAGGCGATGGTTTCGTCCCTTCGTAGCCTTCACGATATTGTTTATGTAGATGAGTGGATAGCCCACCATCGCATTGCTCCTGTGTCACATGGCCTGACATATCGTCAGGTCTGTGATCTTGCTCCGATTAGGGATGGAGCGTACTTAGATCTTTTCCTTGATAGTCGTGGGATGAGGCCTGGGGCGGGCAAGACCCTTACTATTTCGCGGTGTTTGCATCCTCGTATGGCGGCACATATCTATAGTCGATATGTTGCCGCATATGGGAGGATGCCGAACAACCGCCAGATTCCCATATACTTTGCAAAGCAATTATATGCAAAGTTTGTCTTAGGGGAGGAGGTGGATTACACCAGGCCGGGTGGTGGTGCTGGCCGAGGCCGTCTCCAGGACCAGGATAGGCGGCCTCCACCCGCCCTTCGTGTAGCACCTACTACAAATCCTTCATTTATGCCATTGCCGACAGTAGAGGCACTTGGCACCCAGGTCGGCATCGACGTACGGAGTACCACGGAGAGCATCCAGCACGTGGTGCGCCTGTTCTCACGATCTATACCGAGACAGATGTCGAGGTATTTACATATATATTACTTCTTAAGTTTTTTTAGTCATTTATTTACATGTTTATATGTACTTTTCTATATTTTTACATGAGCGGCATGGTTGATTGTGTCACATAGGGTCCCACACCTACCACTGAGAGACTCACTCAGGAGTTGGTAGAGGCAAGAGCACAGATTGACCGCCTCAGAAGAGCTGCATTATTACAGACGGCAGAGGCAGCTACTGCTGCAGAGGCACAGCATCTGAGAGAGTCCGACATCCAGCAGGTAGGTTTCTCTTGCATGTAAAAGAGTTATAATTAAGGTCCTAAGTTATAAATTTCTTTAAGTAATACCTAATGAGAGACTAATGAATTATTTTAATGCTTTACTCTTTTGCGTAGGCTCGGACCGAGGTAGAGAGCTCTAGAGCTGAGGCATAGCATCATCAGATTATGGAGCGGATTGCCCAGCATAGGGCAGAGCAGTTGATGCTGCATGTTCGAGAGTTTCGCAGATCCTCGGACGTGACAGTGCCATACCTACCTTTATATCCATGGCCTATCTCACAGAGGTTTTTCGACGACCTCTCCCGCAGGATGCACCACCCTTCCTACGTGATGCGTGCTGTGCTTTATGTATCGAGGACATTGATAGTACTGGCGGATATGCCCTGGGATGTGGATATTTTTTCCATTTGTCTTGCATCACCCAAGAGCTAGTACATTTCTCAGCATGCCCCTCCTGCCGTGCACGCGTCGACCTAGCGACATACAGAGTTCTGGGCATCGATGATCTTCACCCAGGCCTCATTCGAGTAGATGCTAGGACAGGCGGCCTATTGATTTTACATCAGCTATTGACTTGGGATTCGACGCCTTCGACGATAGAGATCAGGAGCCTGAGGTGCCTCCAGAGATTGAGTGGAGCTCGCATGAGTTTGATGCATATGCCAGAGAGTCCTACATGAGAGCCAGATCACAGCATATGAGCACGTGGGTGGTGCTAGTCCTAGTGGCACCTCGGCCGGGTGATGGTGCTAGCAGCAGTGCTGCTTCTCATGAGTAGCGTGTCCTTATAGCAGAGGAGCTTACACGAGCAGAGTGGCAGACACGTACTCTTGCAGATTATAGATTTTGGGTTTACAGACAGAGACGTCTTGCATTAGCACGACGTAGAGAGAGAGAGAGGGCTATAGCAGCTTTTGGGACTCGTGAGCTCCTGAGTACACCGGCACCCAGCTCACGATCCTGCCTTTGAGGCAGACCTCCCCGCAGACATTCGACGATCCCCGTAGCCAGCACAGCCTCCTCGACGTGCACAGCAGCCTCGACGCGCACAGTTAGAGATGACGATTTTGATTGGGTTGCCGTTGATAGTGACTAAACTCAGACTAGCTGGGTTAGCTCACTTACATTGTACTTAGATTTTTGGGCAGTGTGACTAACCTCAAACTAGCTGGGGTAGCTCATTTTCATTCGGATGTACTTATTTGATGTTTATATCATTATGAGTTTTTTCATTATTGAGTATCATTACATTTTAGTTGATGTTCTTGATTTTATTATATTTTTTAACACTTTGGCTATCATATTGTTTGTTGAAAATCTCCATGCCATCGTACCCAAACATGCTCCGATGGGGACCAAACTTTGCAAGCATAGGGGGGGACCCACCCCCACATGCTTGCAAAGTTTGGTCACAATCAGAGCATGTTTGGATTGGTAATTAGCGCCCAGTGTGGGTTTTTGAAGTCTCTTGGTGCTTAAGAGGCCAAGGAAAATCCGGGCCTTCCCCATACCATCGTACCCAAACATGCTCCGATGGGGACCAAACTTTGCAAGCATGGGGGGGGACCCACCCCCACATGCTTGCAAAGTTTGGTCTCGGTGCTTAACAGGCTATGGAGAATCCGGGACTTCCCCATACCATCATACCCAAACATGCTCCGATGGGGACCAAACTTTGCAAGCATGTGGGGGTGGGTCCCCCCCACATGCTTGCAAAGTTTGGTCCCCATCGGAGCATGTTTGGATTGGTAATTAGCGCCCAGTCCGGATTTTTGAAGTCTCTTGGTGCCTAAGAGGCCATGGAAAATTCGGGCCTTTCCCATACCATCGTACCCAAACATGCTCCGATGGGGTCCAAACTTTGCAAGCATATGGGGATGGGTCCCCCCCACATGCTTGCAAAGTTTGGTCCCCATCGGAGCATGTTTGGATTGGTAATTAGTGCCCAGTCTGGATTTTTGAAGTCTCTTGGTGCTTAAGAGGCCATGGAAAATTCGGGCCTTCCCCATACCATCGTACCCAAACATGCTCCGATAGGGACCAAACTTTGCAAGCATGGGGGGGGGACCCACCCCCACATGCTTGCAAAGTTTGGTTCCCATATCGGAGCATGTTTGGATTGGTAATTAGTGCCCAGTCCGGATTTTTGAAGTCTCTTGGTGCTTAAGAGGCCATGGAGAATCCGAGACTTCCCCATACCATCGTACCCAAACATGCTCCGCCGATGGGGACCAAACTTTGCAAGCATGTGGGGGTGGGTCTCCCATGGGGACCAAACTTTGCAAGCATGTGGGGGTGGGTCTCCCCCACATGCTTGCAAAGTTTGGTCCCCATCGGAGCATGTTTAGATTGGTAATTAGCGCCCAGTCCGGATTTTTGAAGTCTCTTGGTGCTTAAGAGGCCATGGAAAATTCGGGCCTTCCCCATACCATCGTACCCAAACATGCTCCGATGGGGACCAAACTTTGCAAGCATATGGGGATGGGCCCCCCCACATGCTTGCAAAGTTTGGTCCCCATCGGAGCATGTTTGGATTGGTAATTAGCGCCTAGTCCAGATTTTTGAAGTCTCTTGGTGCTTAAGAGGCCATGGAAAATTCGGGCCTTCCCCATACCATCGTACCCAAACATGCTCCGATGGGGACCAAACTTTGCAAGCATATGGGGATGGGTCCCCTCCACATGCTTGCAAAGTTTGGTCCCCCCATCGGAGCATGTTTGGATTGGTAATTAGCGCCCAGTCCGGATTTTTGAAGTCTCTTGGTGCTTAAGAGGCCATGGAAAATTCGGGCCTTTCCATACCATCGTACCCAAACATGCTCCGATTGGGACCAAACTTTGTAAGCATGTGGGGGTGGGTCCCCCCACATGCTTGCAAAGTTTGGTCCCCATCGGAGCAGTCCAGATTTCTCAAGTCTCTTGGTGCTTAAGAGGCCATGAAAAATCCGGGCCTTCCCCATACCATCGTACCCAAACATGCTCCGATAGGGACCAAACTTTTCAAGCATGGGGGGGACCCACCCCCACATTCTTGCAAAGTTTGGTCACAATCAGAGCATGTTTGGATTGGAAATTAGCGCCCAGTGCGGGTTTTTGAAGTCTCTTGGTGCTTAAGAGGCCATGGAGAATCCGGGCCTTCCCCATACCATCGTACCCAAACATGCTCTGATGGGGACCAAACTTTGCAAGCATGTGGGAGTGGGTCCCCCCCACATGCTTGCAAAGTTTGGTCCCCATCGGAGCATGTTTGGATTGGTAATTAGCGCCCAGTCCGGATTTTTGAAGTCTCTTGGTGCTTAAGAGGCCATGGAAAATTCGGGCCTTCCCCATACCATCGTACCCAAACATGCTCCGATGGGGACCAAACTTTGCAAGCATGTGGGGGTGGCCCCCACATGCTTGCAAAGTTTGGTCCCCATCGAAGCATGTTTGGATTGGAAATTAGCGCCCAGTCCGGATTTTTGAAGTCTCTTGGTGCTTAAGAGGCCATGGAAAATTCGGGCCTTCCCCATACCATCGTACCCAAACATGCTCCGATGGGGACAAAACTTTGCAAGCATATGGAGATGGGTCCCCCCCACATGCTTGCAAAGTTTGGTCCCCATCGGAGCATGTTTAGATTGGTAATTAGTGCCCAGTCCGGATTTTTGAAGTCTCTTGGTGCTTAAGAGGCCAAGGAAAATCCGGGCCTTCCCCATACCATCGTACCCAAACATGCTCCGATGGGGACCAAACTTTGCAAGCATGGGGGGGGACCCACCCCCACATGCTTACAAAGTTTGGTCCCCATCGGAGCATGTTTGGATTGGTAATTACTGCTCCGATGGGGACCCACACCCACAAGAACATCAACTAAAATGTAATGATACTCAATAATGAGAGAACTCATAATGATATAAACATCAAATAAGTACATCAGAATGAAAATGAGCTACCCCAGCTAGTCTGAGGTTAGTCACTGCCTAAAAATCTAAGTACAATGTAAGTGAGCTAACCCAGCTAGTCTGAGTTTAGTCACTATCAAGATAGAGATCTAGTCAGCAGCACCCTCTCTAGCTCTCAACTTCTCTAGAATGCTCTCATGGTCATCCACTCGAAGCCGAAAATGAGAGGGTGAGAACTGTGTTTTCGGCTCTGTACTCGAGCAAGAGTGAGCGTGGTACCACATTATTTAATTCCACAATCATTTCATAAGTATTCCTCTTCTCATCCAATCTCATCATTTTCATCTCATCATATCTTTCCTCAATCGAATCTGCTGGTAGAACCGGCCTGCCACAATCATGCTATGGGCGTCATAAGAAAACCCATGATCATCCACTGTATCCTGGTCAAGGATGCACTTTGGCCTAGTGCAACTCATCAGATAGTAGTCTACTCCCTCGCTATTTCCCTCACTGGCAATAACAGCAAATACATCACCCTCCTGTAGCAAATCTGTGAGGTCATCATAACTGACCATGAACGCAGGACCTGTGTGCTCATCAGACAGCACTGGATGTGAAGGATGCTCGGGGGAGAGGAATGTCTGTATCCATGCATTTGCCCATCCTCTCGAGGCACAATGTGACCAATCGCCATCCATACATGCTCCACAGAAGCATGCAAACCGTCGTGTGTAAATCGTGGGGGCTGCCATGCACGTGCTCCTGATGGAATGTAAGCCCAAGGTGCCAGGTACTGTGTCACAATCATGGGAGGTACTGTGTCACAATCATGGGAGGCTCTACAGTCAATCATGCCACCATCCACATGCAAAAAAAATCTCCTGACAATCTGAGCATCACGTTTGGGGGGTACGATGATGCTGCACTCCCACACAAATGTTGGGAGCACCACTCGACTACGTGGCCCGCATCTCTGAACCGCTGATGAGCATCCTGCCGCAACTGATGACGCCTCAAGGCACGTTTCACACACGCGCCCGCACCATCATGCTCTCCCTTCCCGTGACCAGTCTCAAAGAATGACCAAATCACTGGGATACTAGACTACACATGCCACCTATAAATCCATAAAAGATAGTCTTAGTTATTGTTTTCTTTAAGATGTTCTAGTGAATTTAGTTTAATTGTAAATGTAAGAAAACCATAAGTACTACCTGTAGAGCCAATAGAATTGTCGTGATGACTTGAAGTATGCAACACAACCATCCGACCAAACTCATCTGATCCCACAATCTCCTAAAAAATCGTCATGGAGACAAAAACAGTGTTGCACAAAATGTGCATCATGTGAACGATCATCATTGATATAGAAATGATACTCTCGAATAATGACACGTGTCTCGGGGGTACTGGCTATCCCATCTACATGAGCCTCTGCATGTCGATAGCTAATGTGGACCATAATAGCAACCTGGTGAGGTAAGCAATACATACGTTTAGGACACAAAAAATCAAATAAGTAATGTAGCTCAAACATAAAACAAATATTACAAAATATAACCATTACCTGCTCTAAGAAGTAATACTCAGATTGTATCTCCTGAAAAGGTGTGAAAGTGTAGTTCTTTGCAAAATCAATCACAGAGACGACCACACCAATAGGAAACTCTGCTAGGCATGCTCGGAACTAACGATCCTGCCACTTGGCACAATGACTGTGCCGTATGTAGGGGTAGATCTGCTCCCTAAATGTGGCTGTGAAGTGACAACGTGGTGTATGTTTGTCCACGAGCTGCAACTTCCTGGACTGTCCACCACTCTGGAGCTGGTGTGTCACATACTCATAACGTTGCCATGCCACTATCTCTTGGTCACTTGCATCAAGATCTACCATCTGTAGATGTGCAAGTGAACCACATGATGTGCAATTGCTCTCCACACAAGGCATCCTATGGAACTGGGCATCCTCCGTGCGTGCACACAAAATAGAGTGGATGAAATCACGTGGACTACAAGGCAACTCTCTATGCCCACTAAGAGAATGGAACACATCATAAAAAAGTTTGAACTCAACATGGTAGCAACAACATGTGTCACGCTGATGTGAGTACCTCACAAACCAAGGCTTACACCCCTCAAATGACCTTTGCCCAATTTTAAGCTCTGGATACGAAGCCACAAACTGAGAATACAACTCAGTTTGGGTCATTTCCAGAAAGCAAGCACCGTGCTCAATGAACACTCCTCTTGTCACTCTCTTACGCAAAGCTTTCTTGAAAACTGGCGAGGCATGACAATTCTCGTCCCAAAAACTTTCTGTCAAGGTTCTAGTGGTTTCATCTAGTAGGCGATCATGCCTAGCTACACGACCACTACTCGCCCACAAAGCACCAACCTCATTGGCATCTAAACTTTGTCATCTAATAGACCCAACTCTAAGTGCGTGTGGTGCTATGGAAAGGATGCGAGATGTGGCACTAACCTTACCCTTCATTTGGAAACTACTTATGGCTGCCACAATAGCCCGTCGAGCAGCCAAAGCGTCCGCAGAGTTCCTCTTCTTGTTAACTATATAGGAATGACGAACACTTTGTAGCACCGCCATGCCAGCTCTCCTCTCTCTTCGACCTCCAATGTCGGAAAGCGCCTTGCAGTTGCCCATGTTGGGCAGATCAATCAAAGCATCAAGCACACATGCCTGTGATAAAGGCGTGAGGTCTTTGAAATAGGAATGGAAGATTGCATGGGCACGACGATGTGCCCCCGACTTTGATAGTTCTTTCCTATCCACACGAAGGGCGCCCAAAGGAGGGGGGGTGGGTTCTTGTAGAAGAGTGGACTCAAGAAGGGCGGGTTCATGTGGATTATCTAAACTAAGGGGTAGTGGGGGGGAAGAGGACGAAGGGAGAGGAAGTGGAAGAGGAGGAGCAAGGCTTGGATCATCGCCAACGGAAGGTGTTGCTCGTTGACGTGCTCTCCACTCTCTCTTTCTCTCACGAGCTACCCTTCTCCTCTCCTCCTCTTGAACTTGGTGGATGGGGGGGAGTCTAGTCCTATCACGTTTCCGACTCCTACGACTTTGAGAACCCATTCTCAAGGAAGCTAAGAGAGAAAATATTATAAAGGCTCAATGATGGGATAGTACTAGAGATAAGTGTGGGATAGTACTACAGATGTGTGATTATATAGGAAAAATAGGTTATCCACTTCAAATCTCATTGGATTTCCTATCTAAGATTGATTGGATAACTAAGATAAACATAAAGATAATTAAAGAAAAACTATTATCCACTTAAAAATCAATATTATTAATAATATTTATTAACAAGTTTAAATATTTATCATTACTAGATATATAAATATATCTTTAACGATATCTTTTATTTTATAATTATGTAACTACTTTTTTTTAATAAAGTATTTTTTTTTAAATTTTATTCAAAGGTTTATTCTACATAATTTTTTTAAGAAATATTAAATTAAAAAATTTATTATTTTTAAATTAATAATATGATCTTTAATAATATTATTATTGATCTAATCCCAAAATATAATCCTTTAAAATTAGTGATTTTAAATTCTTTTATTTAATAAGTTACATATATTTTATTATTTAAACTTCTATATTCTATTTCTCTAAATCACTAAATTAACTTTTTCAAAAATATGTTTTTGAAAAAAGAGGGGAGGTGGGAAGGAGGTGCCACGTGTCACATGCGTGCATGACACGTGGCATTCTCTTGACATGTGGCACTATTATGGTTGATGTGGCAATTCCATGATGTGACATGCCATGTTACCAAGTACGAGGTGGCATGCAAAGGTGGCAAGATGATGTGGCATTAATGATGACTAGGATGATGAGGTGGGGAGTCAACTAGGTTGACCATGTTGACATGGAGGGTGGAGGTGGCAAGCTGAGGTGGCAAGCTGCTTATGTGGATTCTCTCGATGCTCATGTGGACATAAAGTGGCATGCATATATAAGATTTGTGCTTACCCAAGCCTCACACATGGAATGAAACCTAAGCTGTGAAGTTTACCAAGCCTAGATTTCCAAACCTAACCAGGATTGGTTTTAGACTTGAAAAGGGGAGAGTGGACACAATATGGGAATTTTCACTTGGGAGGATTGAAAATGGACCTTCCCATACTCAAATCAAGCCAATTTTTTTTAATAAATTTGTGGCAACAAGAGTATTGATCCCTTGAGTTTTTAGATTGAAAGATTCAATATTTAATTTTTTAGAATTAAATTACTATTGATTTAATGGACCTCTGACAGTCATAATAAATTTTCCAAAGTAAATCTACAAAAATCCAACCGTTAGATTTGTAATTTTACCTTATACCCACATTATACTAATCTTTCCTAATCTAATCATCACTAGATCCATACAATTTGAGCATTTTAAATGGTAGATGTGGTGGGAGGATAAAATAGTATGTTTTTTAACAATTCTAATACTTTTTAAATAATATAGAAAATAGTAAAACACATTAAAAATTACTCGATAAATCAAGTTAAGCTCTATGTTATTTGTATTTGTGATATGCAAAGTGGGAACATCATATGAGTAATAATGTAAAAGTTATAGGCAATTTACTCACATTCACTGTACCTGTCTAAACCTACGACAGGGCCTGTATACAAACTTGGTTCCCAAAGAAAAGGGGATTTGCAATTATTGGATATTCGATCAGATTATAGTTTAAGGTGCCCAAATTTGCATATGATGTTTCAATAGAAGACCTTGAAGTGAAACTCCTTGGCTAACTATGAGAGATTGGCTATTCTTCTTGAAAAAATGCCTGTTTTCCAGCTAAAGCCAAGGGCGCCCACTACATGAAACTAGATAACCTCATCTTGCAACCACCCTAATGTGTTAGTGTTATGGACATATGCATAACGGGGCCAAACTAGTGTTCACGTATTGTGGGTGATATTTTTTCGTGTTGATACTATGCTAGTGTAAATTTTGGTGCTATGTGTTTGTGCTTTATCACCGAATATGATTTGATTGTCATTGTGTAATTAGGTGCTACGTGTGAGGATATTGACTAACGTGTCATGTGCGAGATTATTAAGTGAGGTGTTGCATGGGTGATGTGAGTGATGTGAGTGGTGTGAGTGGTCACCGATTGAGGTGTTGCATGGGTGATGTGAGTGGTGTGAGGGTCACCGATTGAGGTGTCACACTATGTGCGAGATTATCGACTGGGGTGTCGCATGGGTGATGAGTGGTGCAAGGGTCACCAATCAAGGTGTCACATAGTATGATGGTCATTGATTGAGGTGTTATAGGGATTTTATTGAGTACATTAGTACGAGTATTTTTTTCACTTAGACATTATTATTTTTAGATGGTCTTGTGCCACATTTGTACATATTATTTTATCCATCCATGATGTGTATAGATGTTGATTATTTTTAAGTGCTTTTGAAGAACTAGTATTTTTTTTGGGTTTACACATTAGTTATGAACAAGCTTTAGTGCTATGTTATTTTTTGGGTTTACACACTAGTTGAACACGATTTAGTGCTTTGTTATTTTGGCATGTAAAAGCCCAATTTCATGTGGTACTATTATTAGCTCTAAGGGCCAAATTTTACAATATAACAGTGATATACTCATGTATACAAGGAGCTACATGCATAAGGGTGAAAATTTGGCTAATTGCTATCTCGATGGTGATGTTTTCCTTTTCTTGTTGTGATTTGTTTACTCTATGCGTGTCTTGTTATTTGTGAAAAGTCTAAGCTCCTATTCAACTAATATATGTGAGCAAATTGATTTATTCTCCTAAGTGTACAAGAGGTCCTGATAATGGTATCAGAGCAAGGGTACATACATTTGGAGAAAGAGAAAAAGCTTGTTTCTACCCAAAGGTTAAAAAAGGCAAGAGGTGGAGACTTTGATTATATTTAGGTTATATGTGCAAGGATATCGATTGAGGTGTCACATGTGTGCGAGATCACTGATTGAGGTGTCACATGGGTGATGAGTGGTGCGAGGGTCGCCGATCGAGGTGGGTATGAGATTATCGATTGAGGTGTCGCATGGGTAATGAGTGGTGCAAGAGTCACGAAACGATTGAGGTGTCACAATGTACAAGGGTCACTGATTGAGGTGTTGTAGGGATTTTGTTGAGTACATTAGTGCAAGTATTTTTCACACTTTGACATTATTATTTTTGGATAGTCTTGTGCCATGTATATACATATTATTTTATTCATCCATGACGTATACAGACATTGATTATTTTTGAGCGCTTGTGAACTAGTATTTTTTGGGTTCACAATAGTTATGAACAACCTTTAGTGCTTTGTTATTTTTGGCATATAAAAGCCCAATTTTATAAATGGTACTATTATTAGCTCCAAGGGCTAAAATACTCATGTGTGAAGGGAGCTATATGCATAAGGGGGAAAATTTGACCCAATTGGTGTTAATAGTGATGTTTATCTTTTCTTCTTACAATTTGTTTATTCTTTTTTTTTTTGGATCAATAGTAATTATATATATTAACTGAAACGATTCAAAAACTGTAATACAACCAAATCAGGGCTACAATGTCCATATTTACTACTCCTCAACTTCATTCAGAATTTTACGCAAAAATTCCTATCTCTCTTTTTCCATCAAAAAGCAAGATTGTTCCCAAGATATCTGATACCCCAAAAGTATGCTAGCCTCCATCATAGCTTCTATAGTGCATCCCCAAGGGGACTGTTTTTCCAACATTCCCTCTTTCTTGGACTAAACTTTAACAGTGGGTCTGCTGGCTCCCACCGGGTTTTCTATAAAGGCAACAAATGTATGATCAACTTATTTTTCTTTCGGCATCACCTTAGAGTTTTTGGTCCAAACTTAGGAGGCCTTTTCTTCCCTTCCCAACGTCTCACCTGCACCATACAGACCAAAGTTAAGGGTTTATTCCTAGTATGTTTGAAGCTCACCAAGCTTTGAGGCAGAATTCAGATCATTTTCCTTTGCAGGTTCTGAATCAGCATATCCAGCTCAGAGCATCTTACTTTATTCACATTACACATAGACCAACACATGTAAACACACTTATGCAGCATCAAGTCTAACTCTTGTAAGCCTATACATACTGCCTTCATAAATACAATTGCATTCCTTCTAGACTAGATTTCCATCAAGATGCAAGCTCTAATGATATTAAAAACTAGACCAATATATTCATTACTAACTGACCATTTACCCAAGATCCAGTCCCCCCAATATGTTTGCATACCCAAGCTCTTCTCTATCCATTTAGACATTTTGGACCAAGTACCCTTGATTGCAGGGAATTCCCAAAACACATGTTTACCATCTCTTCAAGTGATGACCTACACCTGGGACAAATCCCAGAGTAGGCTTCATCTATTTTTCCAATTGGAAGGGCTCTAATTTAAATTCAAGATTTTATTGCAATACAGCACATTTGCATCCCCATTTCTCATTAATGAATATATATCTTTGGTTTTTCCCTCCTTTAATTTGACACCATTCAGCCAAGCCCAATCATTAATCCAAACTAAGGTATCAATAGCAGTAGAACGTAGGTTCCTTTGAAGCAGCTCCAACACCTGACCCATCAAATCTCTTTCCTTCCTAGTTAGCTGATATTCCAAAGATAAATGATCCACATCTTTCCACCCTACCAAAACCCTATCCTAGCAGCCAACCAAATCTGAACCCCTTTGAGAGCCGGAAGACTTTCAGAATTGGATGCCTATCCTTGCTACCTTCTTGGACATACTTCCAAGACACACAGGAACCCTATTTGCGATGGCCCCGATGGGCAAGAGATCACATCCCTAGGGCTACATGCTAAGCACCACATGTTTGCTCGAAATCACTAAACACAAGCTTGAAAATGGTAACAATGAGGAACTAGCATGGGGGAACCAACCACGTAGAACTCGTAAACCTAATGGGTTCCCCGGGGAGGAGGCATACGTCTTCCCTACTGACTCAAATATGCAGTAGCGAAAATATGTAGGGACAGTTGAAGCACATGAGTACTTCAGCTAAATTTGGCAAAACAAGCTCACCAAGGCTTCCTTCCTGGTCCATACGATCCCCTCCTGATAAAAGGAACTTGTTGATCCCCAACCTGAACCCCAAAATCTTTGCTGCTCCCTACTCAAGGCACGAAACAAGAAGTTAGCCTCATAGAAAAAGAGACCAAGAAATTGGTAGAAGAAGAAAGCGCTGCATTTAAAGAGCAGAATGGGATCATCAGTGCATCAAAATAAAACTCAGTGCACCATATTTGTGCACATAACTTATTATAGGAAGAGAGGCGAGGTCATCAAAACAGTTCACTTTTTAATTTCAGATGATAGAGTGCATGGCACATTATTTATGCAACATTGCTTTATGTTGCACCTAGAATGGCTCAGGAAGCAAGATGTAAATATAAACCGCCATCAGGTTTGGTCCAGGTTTGGTCTGATGGTGTTGCTTCATAGTTCAAAGCATGAAGACCATTCTATTTTATTGCCCAATATGCTGGTTTGACTAGAATAAAATGAGCCATTTCTTCTTAGCATATCAGGGCACGGAAAGGGAGGACATGATGGAGCAAGAGTTGTGGTAAAGAGAACACTAACACATGAATAGTTGAAGCCTGATGGGGCGACCTTAAAGTGTGTTGTAGTGTAGTTGAGTACTATAGGGCCAACCTTTCAGAGGGGGTTGAAGCTTGCTATCCTTTTGCAGAGAGGCTTTGTGCATGAGTCTTTTGGGATGTTAAAGAAGGTGATGTTAATAGGGAGGTAAAATGGAATTTTGGGCCCATGCCAAAGACTCATTCTATGCATGCTGTTTGTGGCCATAATCCTTGAGACCCTACAGGACTTTCCACCAAACACCTCTCATGCTTTTGTGATGCATGCACGCATCACAAATGGAATAGATGTGTGAATAAAGTCCATGTACCAGCATGGGATTATCACGCATAATTTAGAGCCCTTGCGTGATTCTGCATTTCTTGCTTTTTGCTGATGAAGAAGATGCATATGATGAGGTTATGTATGAGGGAAATCATGATGTATTGAGTAGTGTTTTGCAAGTTGGTGGTGACACATTTGTAGTGAAACCAAACTCTGCAACCAATATAGAGTCAGCTGACTTTTACCTCGTCAAATGCAAAGAATAGACTACCGAAACTAAACTAGTTTTTCTTTTGACCGAACTCACCAAAAATCTAGTTGGAGAAACAGACAAAATGATGGGTAGATTACCCTCATGAGAGATCAAGGACCTCATTATGAAACTGGGAATTATGGAAAAAGGGGTTTTTGGAACTAATCTCAAACTGGAATCTACTTGCATTTGAATCTCTGTTTTTTATTTAAAGGTTGTTTTATGCCAGAATGCTGGAGGAAGTATTTGGCATGTGTTTTACTAAGGAGGATAGTTGGAACAGCCGGCGGGTAGTCGTCAAGGGACATCACTCGTGACAAAGCCTGCTGAGGTCTTGACCAGCCTCGGTACGGTTTAAATGGTGCGCTTCCGGTACGATGGGTGAGGATCGACGAAGCGGTCCCTGAGTGAAGTTCTAGGACACCTAAGGAGGATCCTAGAGGGTTCTGACCAAGTCCCCAATAGGATTGAAGTATGGATTCTAGGTAGATTAAGACAACTATCAAAATCTATATTTAGTGGTTCACCAAATCTAAATTTAATTGGCTAGCCAAATGTGGTGAGAAGAGCATTAGGTAGGTAAGTCCCTAATAGGAATGAGCTATGAATTAAATATAGATTTGGAAAATTATCCAAATCTACATTCACAGCGGCGGTGGTTGGCCAAATCTAGTGAGAGGAGCATTAGTAATGTTCATGGCTAAGGTTAGCATTAGGCCAATCCCCATAAGGAGTGAGCTATGAACTATAGGTACATTTGGAAAATTATCCAAATCTATATATTGAATGGTTAGTCAAATCTTGTGAGAAGAGCAGTAACTACTAATATGAGTGAGATATGAATTTTATATAGATTTAGACAATTGTCCAAATATTTACTGAATGGTTCTAGTAAGAGGAGAATTAGGCAAATCTCCAATAGGAGTGGTGTATGTATGTATATAGATTTGTCCAAATATATATCAATGAATTGTTGGCTAAATCCAATGAGAAGAGCATCAGTAAAATCCGTATTAAGGGTTGCCCTTAGTCAAGGTCTCAAATAAGGTCGAGGTCTAGTGAGAGGAGAGTTATGGAAGTCCAAATCTATATTGAATAGGTGGCCAAATCTAGTGAGATGAGCATTAGACAAGTCCCCAATTGGGGTTACCATTAGGCAATTCTCCAAAAGGGAAAGGTCACATGTGATGGTCATTATGCATTTCTATTTGATGTAGATTTAGACAGTTGGCCAAATGTATGTTGGTGGGATTTAGACAAATTGAATGAATGTCCATATCTTTGTCCAACTCCCATGTCAAGATAGAACTTTTGTCCAAGGTTTTCGTTAACTAGATGCCTAAGGTTCGGGCTAAGTGGGTGAGAAAGGTTATAGTCTATGTTAAGTGGATACGTAAGGATCCGACTACGTGGGTAAGAAAGGTTATAGCCTAGGGACAATGATTTATGTCAAAAACTATATTGGGCATATATCAGGAAGGGATTTGGACAAATTTAATAGTTGTCCATATCTTTGTCCAATTTCCATGTCAAGACATTATGGTATCCATTTGGTTACATGAATGCCCAAGGATTTGGCCAAGTGAGTGACCAATGTAATAGTCCACTATCTAAATCTTCATGTTAGGTGTGAATGGCTCTAGATTGAAAGAGACAGTGTTTATTTTTATGGAGGAGTTTACTTCTAGTTTAACTCTAGATCCAAAGATATCTTTTTAATAAAGAGCTGATGCAAATCCATTCAAAGAGCAAAAGAGCCAAAGCAAATCCATGTACATGTATGCAATAAATCTTTCTTATTTGCATGACTCAATCATCAAAAGAAAGAAAGCATGCTAATATAAGCCTAATAGTAGATTAAATGACTTGCCAATAGATTATAGATTAGAGACAGTTTAATAAAATTCATTAATAAATAGTGATAGATTAAATGCATTAATCTCACAAGTTAGTCAAATTAGTGACTGTGAATGAAAAGTTAGTATAATCAGTAATTAGTGATGAATCAATTTAATATATTAATTTTGAATAGTTAATAAAGATAAATTGATAAGTATAATTACTGATATATGAACTGAAAATATAGATTAGTTAATCAAGATTCATTAATGGCATGCAACTTCCCTACTGTATGTGCGTGGGGGAGAGAGAGAGTCATGGCCAAAGCTTTGAGAGAGAGAGAGAGAGAGAGAGAGGAGATAAACTCTCCTTCTACCAAAATCTATACATAACAAGATTCATTAATGGCATGCAACTTCCCTACTGTATGTGCATGGGGGAGAGAGAGAGAGTCATGGCCAAAGCTGAGAGAGAGAGAGAGAGAGAGAGAGAGAGAGAGAGAGAGAGAGAGAGAGAGAGAGAGAGAGAGAGAGAGAGAGAGAGGAGATAAACTCTCCTTCTACCAAAATCTCTACATAACAAGCTATTTTTCAGACTATGTTTGGTGGAGAAAGAGGTAGGGAAAAATTGATTCTAGTTTAGGGTATCACCATTACCATCATGCAATTTGTTTTCGCACAAGGATTTGTTAGGGTGAGACGATTTTCTAGGGAGAGAAAGAGAGAGAGAAATAGTTTAAACGATTTGATATGGAAAGTTGTGAGAGAGAGAGAGAGAGAGAGAAAAGATGATTTACATGTGTTGTCTTGCTCCACACCCTTGATTCTCCCTATGTTTTTCTTCTCCATGCTACAGAGACAGAGTGAAACGTTTTTTTTTCTGATTTTTGGGCCAAATCTTGTGAGATAGTGACTTTAATGTTAAATCATCAAAGGTCGGTCACATGTTTTCTTTCTTTTTGGGTCTCGCCTCCCCACACACACATAACCATAAGCATAATTATAATAATCACATACATTTCAAATTTTGTTATAATATATAGTATTTTGAATTTTGTTTTAATGATGTCATACCACAAAAATTGCTACATGGGTCATGCCGTCGGGGGCTTGTGGTAGGCCATGCACCCCACTAAAGGGGGGCATGGCAGCCCCCTGGACCCCCAGGCAAGGGACCTAGCAGTCCCCTAAACCCCCGACCTCAATAATTCCTAATAAATTGGGTGCCCCCAACTGCCCCCAAAGATACGCCAATTACCCAATAAGTACAAAAGTTTGGAAAATCATCCCTTTTTTGGGCCCATAACGTCTTGTTCAGGCATGTATGTTGGAGATGTTCAAGATCTTGATTGATAGACCTCACATACACATACATATATACATACATACATACATATATATGTATATATCTATATATGCATATATATAGGTGTGTGTGTGTGTAACTCTTGCGTCGACGAAGTATAAGTGGATTACTATATTTTTTACTCTTCCAACTTCTCTTCCCAAGTGGAACATATCCCCAAGGAGTTAATGGCTTCTTCCTCCAATCAATGTCCTGCCTTCTCCCCCTCCTTGTGGATGATCCACGGGGTTGATTGGAAACTAATAAAAAGCATTAGAAAGAAACAATTGAAGAGTTATAGCACTGATTTTGGAGTTTGCATCTTCCGTGGAAATTGTGTCGAATACTGCCCAACCAATTGTTTGTTAACTCTAGTGAAGTAACTAATTTTGTATTTTAGAATATATTTATTATTAACTGTGAAACGTGTGTGATTAAAGAGAATTAAGTTGAGTTGAAACTTCT